>NC_069499.1:1543373522-1543386022 GCF_027579735.1 Bombina bombina
GAGATGTCATTTGCAGCCATGAGAAATCTGTTGTATATGTTTAATCCCTGAGCTTTCATATACTTCATACAAATATCTTCGGTTTAATTGCCTATTAAGATTAGAGAAGAAGCACAGAGCCACGGATGGAGGGGGAAATGCAAACCATTTAGAAATAGGACAAGTGCAGCCAGTACTACATATGGGTAGGGAACAGCACACCAGGCCTCACTCACCTGCACTAATAACTGAGGAGAAGGATATGAAGCCACCACTGCATTTGCTATCTCAACACTGACTCTGTTGAATTGCTGAAACTGCCTCCTCCAGACCTCCAAGAGCCCATTCCCACAACGGTCAACACGTATCCCACCTGCCCACTCTCCGTCCAGGTAAAAAGAGAAGGAAGAATTATCCCGCTGCCTCCTAAAGACAAGACGTAGAGTGATTACACGGCCAATGCAGAATATTGACCCTTCCTCCCGATAGACTGCACTATAATTACTTGGTTGGTGCCTCAGTTATAGCCTTGGTGAACATGCAGACAAAATCAGAAAACTCCTTCCAGGTCTCCAAGAACCACACGTGGGCACCTGTACACAACTCCAACTGTATCAGGGTCTGAAATACAGGAAGGAACATTACACCAGCTGAAAGGACAATAGGGGGAGTTCATACACTACACATTATTCCCTCACCTCTTCAATGTCCACCCTACTGAGGACAGGTAAAGTCTCCTGTGCTCCTTTCTTCCTGCGAGGCCCAGCTGTCTCTCCTCGCACAGCTTCCCGCATCTTCTTCCTGCTCTGTCCCTTCTGCTCCCTGACAATCACAAGCAGAGAATGAGGGATGTGTCCTATTGTGTTGGTTACAACCTATGGTGTATATGCCTGGGACTTACTTGAAGTATTTCTCCACCTCCATGACCACCATTGTTGGTGCCTTTCCACTCCTGCTTGACATTATATGGGCCACAAAGCTGCTCAGCGTCATCATACTGCTACCACAGTGTGGCTCCTGCAGTTATATGAACAAAATATTCCAGTTTAAGTGATGAAATGCTACTGGTGTATAATGGAATAGTTAATGGAAGGAAATGGTCTCCCACCTTCCTGCTGGTATGAACCATTGTGACAAACTCCTCCATAGGAACAAGGATAATTATATCATCTTCTTCCACAGTGGTGTCGGCTGCCTGACAAAGAAAAACACCCACAAACTGATAAAAAGTGCCAATATACTGAAATAACTGGAGAACACCCCATGTACTATGTCTTGTGTACAAACCTCCCATTCATGCACTGCACAAATCTTCTCCCTACAAGTGCTCTCTTTCAACCTCATGTTAAGCTCCTCTCACCTGTGCCTCCCCACATGTCCGGGTCCATGTTATGCTCCTCGGTACAGTCTGTGACTGGATTACACATGGAGTTTCCTGAGCCTGCAGAGCACTCAGCACTTGACCACCACACCCACCCTGCAGGAGACCTATTAACAACAAGTCAGATATCAAATGTTAACGTTTCATATATATATATAAGATAAATCAACTGGCCCTCTTCCTTTCAGTCTAGACATAATCCCCAGGCTGCAGTCCTGCAGGTTTCAGCATCACCTGTATGCAGATGACACAAAAATCTACCATTTCTGCACTAGACCTATTCCTCACTCATGTACGAACCTATCAATTATCTCATTGAGGAAATTCTCTTATTGTCCAAGATCAGCATCTCTACAACTAAGCTCCTCCTCCCTCATCCATTATCCCCACCCCTAAAATGTTAATCACTATTCACAACACAGTCATGACTTCAATCCCTCAAGCCTGCTGCTTTGGGGCTACATTTGACACAGATTGTATGTTACTTCCTAGCATCCTGTCCTTGGCTAATTTCTGCTTTTCAACCTTTTAAAAAAAAAAAAAAAAAAAAATCTCTCTTCACACAAGACACAACTAAGATTCTGATCAGCTACCATATCCTGCAAGGCCTCAAGCTAATCAGACTCTCCTCTGAAATCCATAATAAATGCTTCTGCCAGACTCCATACACATTTCTTCTAATCTGCTTTACTGCTCCTCTAGTCCCTTCAATGGCCTTACTTAGCATTAAAGGGACAGTCTAGTCACAATTAAACTTTCATGATTCAGATAGGGCATGCAATTTAAACAACTTTCCAATTTAATTCTATTATCTAATTTGCTCAATTCTTTAGATATCCTTTGTTGAAGAAATAGCAATGTACATGTGTGAGCCAATCACACAAGGCCTTTATGTGCAGCAACCAATCAGAAGCTACTGAGCATATCTAGATATGCTTTTCAGCAAGTGATATCAAGAGAATGAAGCAAATTAGATAATAGAAGTAAATTAGAAAGTTGTTTAAAATGACATGCTCTTTCTAAATCATGAAATAAAAAAAATTGGGTTTCATGTCCCTTTAGAAATAGAATTCTAAATTCTCACCCTAACATATAAAGCCCTCAATAACACTGTACCCTCCTATACCTCTGTCTGCAAATCTTCTCCCACCCTTTCTTTCTACACAAAATCTTTTTTGAGTCATCACTTCTTCACATTCCTGCCTACAACAGGATTTGTATATAGCTGCATCTATTTGGTGAACTCCTGGCCTCATTTTGTTTACCTCACTCTGGCCTGGAGCTTTCAGATTTGGAAACAAACAATCTTGTTCAGTGGTGTGTGTGTAACTTACATTAACATATTTATCTGATGACTTATCTTGAAGCCACAACTTCTCGCCCCCCCCCATGTACTTTATTTTAGCATATAAGCTCACAAGACCCCTGTCTGGTATCATATTGTATAAATATGGTACATATCAGAGGATATGTCACCGACAGGACCCTCTACGCATTTAACCCCTTCCTGCCATTAAAATGTTCCATTTCGTCCAAACTGTGCTGGGCTTTAGCTTCCTAAATGGGAATGCGGCCTAGAGGGCGCATAATCGCATGCACGATCACGTGATTTCAATTTGTTTACATCAGAATTTTTTTTCAATGTAGACAAATTGCTACCCTCAGGAAATGGCTAATCAGTATCAGAATTTTTTTTTTTTTTTTTTTTTTAACTGTAACTTTACCTAATGTAATAGCAATGTGGTGCTTCAGAAATAAATATCAATAATCTCAGACTAGTAGAAAAATAAAATTACTTTTCCTATCATTAAAATTGAAAGAACTAGTGTTTTCAACCTGACAGGTAAACTACAGTGATCATATTTTTAGCTAAATTCATATTAAATTGCAAAACTATCAGTAACGAACTCAACATATATCATATATACAACAACCTGCGGACCACAAATCAGATATTAGATGTTAACTGTTTAAATTGTGCCCCCTCTTTTGTTAATTTATTTGTGGGTTGGGTTTTTTTCAGACAGTAATCCCTTTGTCAATTATTTTATATAGACGGTTCATTGACAACAAGATTTTCATATATAGAAACAAAGGAAGAGTAGATAACATGTTTCCTAATATGGTGATATATTTAAATTCTAATGATATGGGACTGAAATTCCAAGGAGAATTTAAAAGAATTGAGATCAGTTTTCTGGATTTGAACTTGTGAGGAGTTGTAGTAAGTGGTGAAGTTGTGTCTAGTACATACCAACAGCAGGCAATATAATCCTCCATTCAAATTCATCTTAAAGGGATACTAAACCCAATTTTTTTCTTTTGTGATTCAGATAGAGCATGCAATTGTAAGCAACTTTCTAATTTACTCCTATTATCAAATGTTCTTCATTCTCTTGGTATCTTTATTTGAAAAGCAAGAATGTAAGTTTAGATGCCGGTGTTCTGGTGAGAGGGCGAACTTTGGAAAAGAGCAAACCATGTCACTTCCTGTGACATTCCATCAACTGTTTCACACATTTTGGACCTAATGCGCATGCGTGCCAGCATCATCACATACCTGGCTGCATACGTCACTGCTAAAATATTTAGAGCTGTGAAATTCAGGAACCCTTTCTAGAGCGCATGCGTGGGATGTTGTATCACAAATGGTGCACTCATGGGAAGTTGTTTATTAGGCTCCTCGGCAATATTCGGAACTCCGCCCCCCACTGCGACTACTCCAATTACTACTAATACTGTAAAGCTGAGTCTCCGTGCTCGTGCATGAGAAACAGCCCCCCCCCCGGCTATAGCCACAGGAAGTGACATGTTCGCTCTTTTCCAAAGTTCGCCCTCTTACCAGAACACCGGCCCATTTTTGGTCAACTACCTGGGATGTACTTGCTGATTGGTGGATTGATTTAACCGACCAATAAACAAGTGCTATCCAGGGTACTGAACCAAAAAATGACTTAGATTCAAATAAAGATATCAAGAGAATGAAGAAAAAATTAATAATAGGAGTAAATTAGAAAGTTACTTAAAATTGCATGCTCTATCTGAATCACAAAATAAAAAATGTGGGTTCAGTGTCCCTTTAATAATTCAGATAAAATTGCATGCTCTAAGCAACTTTCTAATTTACTCTTATCAAATTTAACATGATCTCTTGGTATCCTTTATTTAAAAGCATACCTAGGTAGGCTCAGAGTCAGACATGTATAACTGAGAGCTAGCTGTTGATTGGTGGCTGCACACATATGCCTTGTCATTTACCAGTTATGTTCTGCTAGCTCCCATTAATGCATTGTTGCTCCTACCTCTACCTAGGTTTACTCTTCAACAAAGGATACCAAAGGAACAAAAGCAAACGTAATAATAAAAGTAAATGAGAAAGTTGTTTAAAATGACATGCTTTATCATAATTGTGAAAGTTTATTTTTGGAGTTTACCCATAGGTGTGAAAATATACAGCTCAGATTGACAAATTAGTTTGAAACTCGTAATTCACCAGATAAATTGGGGAAGTAAATAAATAGATTTTAATATAAGGGGCTTATGTACTCAAATGCTTAAAAAAATTTAACACCAGAACTATGGCTTCCTGGTTTTTTCTACGCCAACATTACCCGGATCTATACGCACTGTCACAACCTCGGGATCCTTTGCTCTCTTCTTGGGAAGGGAAACCCCAGCATTATCACGTGATGCGGTCGCTCCTCGGGGGCGGGGCGGTGGATGACTTGTTTTGCCTCCCAAGGGGCGTGGTGCAACATTCCGCTGTGCTTGAGCTACAGGGAAGCAGACTGGAGTTTCTTCTTCGCTGTCACTGCTCAGTACCAGAACCGGAGGACGAGTGGTGCGACTTACAAATGTCGCAGGAGGCAGCACCTCAGCATCACTCAGATCTGAAGCAGAGCTCATGATAAGCGCACGAACAAAATAACTCAAATAAACCGCTAGGCTCACAGCGGACGTGACGTCACCGGAAGAGAGGCATCAAAGAACTAGAAAGTCTAAAAAGGAATGCAAGAAACAAACCGGAAGTGTGGCACAGAAGACACAAATAAGGTGACAGGATATTGGAAACGGACCCCGGAAGTACACCATGTCCCTGTCCATGTGTAGGTGCTTTGGCCGCGGCCTCGGTATGTAATAAACACCGGGTTATTTATATAATATCCCCGCCGCCTGTATATTGTGTTTCACGCACTGTCTGACTACTATTAGCTTCATTAGCAGGTGCCATTGCAGTGTTATTGAATATATTGTGGAAGAGTTAGATAAGGTTGTTTGCTGCTAATGTAAATGTGGTCTAACTGTCATATAGCACTGGGAGAATGTGTCTGTTGCTGACATAATGCTCTCTGGTCACTCAGAGTTAACACTTTGAAGCAGAGCCATTTCCATGCATGGTTTGCAGATTTATACTGATAGCAAAGTGTACATTAAACTTTCAAGTTTCAGACAGAAAAATGTAACGTTTAAAGGGAACAGTCTAATCCAGGGGTCATCAATTGTGGCCCTCCAGAGGTTTTGGAAATACATTGATGGCCCTTGTACTAATCCCAAATGTTTATTATTTAAAATGATAGTGAATCCTAGGGTTTATTTTACCAGTGGTACAAATAAATTAAACTTTCGGTCATGAAGTATTATCACTTCAAAAAGATAGATAATCCCTTTATTACCCATTCCCCAGGTTTGCATAACCAACACAGTTATATTAATACACTTATTACCTCTGTGATTACTTTGTATCTAAGTCTCTTCTGACAGCCCCCTTGTCACATGGCTATTTAATTATCCATTTACTTGCATTTTAGCCAATAAGTGCAGTGTCCTCCACAACTCCATGGTACAGAGCACAATGTTATCTATATGGCCCACATGAACTAGCAGTCTCCTGTTGTAAAAAGCTAATAAAAAAAAAACATGATAAGAGCCTGTCTGTAGTGGCTTAGAAACAGGCAGACATTTAGAGGTTTAAATGTTATAAATTATATTAATATAACAGTGTTGGTTGTGCAAAACTGGGGAATGTGTAGTAAAGGTGTATCTATTTTATTAAAGGGACAGTCAACCCAAATTTTCAAATCGGTAATTCCTATAAAGTTGCTAACGATTCTTATTTTGCACTATAGCCTAATTTAGTAGCCTAAATCGTTTCTAAGCATTTGTACTTACTTTTTTCTCTTCTGGCTTTTTAAAATGCCCGCCTGCCCCTTCCCATATTTCGTCATCACGATCTTCACAATCTTCATTGTCCAGCTCTAACTCTGCTAATTCTCGTCCGTCCACACTCCCGTGTTTTGCGCATGCTAACGCTGTAAGGGGAAGGTTTTAAAATGAACTCTAGATTTAGAGTTCCCTTTTAAAACCTTCCCCCTACAGTGTTCGCGGCACACTGCGCATGCGCAAAACACGGGAGTGTGGACAGACGAGAATTAGCAGAGTTAGAGCTGGACAATGAAGATTGTGAAGATTCTGATGACGAACTATGGGAGGGGGCAGGCAGGCATTTTAAAAAGCCAGAAGAGAAAAAAGTAAGTACAAATGCTTAGAAACTATTTAGGCTACTAAATTAGACTATAGTGCAAAATAAGAATCGTTAGCAACTTTATAGGAATTACCGATTTGAAAATTAGGGTTGAATGTCCCCTTTAAACAATAACAATATTGGTGTAGACTGTCCCTTTAAATTAACTGCTACTTTATTCTGTTGGATACCTTTTGTTGAAAAGTATACGCAGTACATATCCTCAGCAGCAATGCACTTGTGGGAGCTAGCTGTTTGGTGGCTTCAAACATTTTTCTTTTGTCATTGGCTCACCAGATATGTTCAGCTAGCTCCCAGCAGTGCATTGTTTCTCTGGACTGACTTTAATTATGTGTTTAGTTACTTTGCAGTAATACAAATTCCCTAACATATTAGAGTATTTTCTTTATGCACTGTTATAGCCCTTGATGTGGGTTAAAACATCAAGCTCCTTATCACCTCTCTTACTCTCAAGCACATAAGATGAATATAGCACGTGCCAATATGAGCAAGCAAGGGTGAATTTACCCTGGCATTGCACCTCAAAGCACCCTAGTGAGGACTCGCTAAGACACTGTTAGGTTTCACAAGCAGGAGGTATTTTATGGGGTATATATTCATTTGAACTTTTCTGCAGCAGTGATTGTGGGGAATTTGATATTAGACACAGAAGGCCCCAGTAAACCTGAATTTTTTTTGTACGTTCTGTGAATTCTAGTCCCAGTACATGAAGAACCTGATGGGTTAAAATGACAGTATACACCAAGTTTCCTTTAACTGCATGTAATAGACACTACTATAAAGAAGAATATGCGCAGATACTGATAAGAATTCAGTAGAAATCCTTTTAAAAACTTAGAAGCTCCCAGTTTGTTTGTTTTTTCAATACTTTAATAAGGAGTGTCTGCGAGGCCAACAACAATGATACATGCACTATTTTCAGTAAGTGAAGTTACAGTCATAGCTAATACAGTGACAAGGTGTTAAGTACACATATGATTGAAAATTAAACATGGTATATTCACATTCCTCCTTATTTCCATACTTGTATAATAATAAAAAAAAAAACTCTCAAACTTTAACACAACAAATTCAAACACTTTCTCTCTTTCTCCCTTTTTCCTGGTGCATGGCTTTGGTAGCGTTCTAACTAATGATGTTTTAATTGTCGCTTCCAACCCTCATTATCCTACTTTGTACAGCCCATGTGTAACATATAGGTCAGGTGCCAGGATAGACCCAGTTCCCCTTTAATCTTTCTTCTTGAATGTAAATAGATAAAGAGAAGGGGGCAATAATGTGTTTTTGCAATTGCTCTGGCAGTGACAAGATGAATGTTTCCGACTTTGTCTAGAAGCTCCCAATTTAACACTGTTAAGGTTAAAAGGGATAGTAAACCCATTTTTTTTTTCTTTCATGATTCAGATAGAGCATGCAGTTTTAAGCAACTGATATAAGGAGGGTGGTGCATATAGAACATACACCACACTCCTAGGGGGCGCTAACAATAAGCAGCAAACAGGTAAGCAAATATATACAGATAATTAAGAGAATATACAATAAACCTAGCACACTTATATCAGATTATTAGAGATGATATGCTCACAAGTGGACCTAGATGATATTGGTATAATCAAATAACAAAATGTCTGCACAAAGAATAATCCAAAAGAAAGAAGGCAGCTCTCTGTCATAGGACGGTCATCCTGGTGTGGCGTGATCTATAAGAAAAAGAAGCACAGAGGCGCCAACATGGCCTAGTAACGTCACGGCAGTCGGATACAAAACATCAGCAGGATAGGAAATATACTCACAAGCGTAGCACACCCAAATGGTGCTATTGTGGCAGCCTGGAACATCAAACAGTGGTCCAGCTCACTGGTGTCTCCAGCCAGATAGAGATGATCCTTGGCGGGGGCCTATCCTATGATGCCTATAAGGGCAAAAAAGGCGCACACACATAGCCCAGTAATGTTTGTACACCAGATAAGAAAGGATTCAAGGTTGTACTTACAGGAAACAAAGCACCACCAGGTGCAATATCAGCAGTACTGGGACCTCTCAGCCGCCCAGTGGACTGTGGAATCCAATTTGCAGGATGCAGAAAATCACCACTTTGGAAGATAGGACTAGCACACACACTCTGCCCCCAAACAGGAGCAGAATAATTGTGATAAAGCAAGTGTATATTTAAAAACTTTTATTTTAAAAACAGCGACTTGTTTCTCAGCCACCACAGGCTGTTTCCTCAGGCTATGTTAAAATGTTAACAACACTTGCTTTATAAAGACAATAGAACACATAAAACTAAATCTGATAGGCTAATTAATTTCTAAAGTGTGAACACCTGTTGCACAGGTCAGCAGTTGGTAGGCATGGAAACCCCTATATACAAAGCTCTCATATGTAAAACAAACCATTTTGAGCAAATCCCAAATAAGAATAGATATCTCTGTATTAACCTCCATACCATTGCCAAACCCAAAATAGACAATAGCAATAACCTTGTAACCCTTCAAATTAAGATTAAAAAATAAAACATGGAAAACAGTAATATAACAATCACAATAAAAACATTTGTTATACACCTCAAAATAAAATAATCACAATATGTACAACAATATAATATACCCACATAAAAAACATAAGCAGGATACATGTATTTTAATAGTCTCTATTCTACATATAATCACTTAATATGCCTGACCACATGTATGTTTTATATCACAATAGATCTATATTTTTCCTTTAGTATTATAGACCTTAATTGGTATTATATCTACATTGTACCCTCCTTTAAAGTGTGACATTTATTTCTGCCCTAACAAAAAAGCTCTCATATGTAACACAAACCATTTTGAGCAAATCTCAAATAAGAATAGATATCTCTGTATTAAGTATAAAAAAAAATAAAAAAAAAAATAAGTAATCGCCTTATGTGCAAACCTATAACAAGTAATTAATACTAGATGTGTCAACATGAATATATAAATAAATTTACTAATACCCAATATATAATTAAGCTTTTACATGCTACCGCATATTAAATAAAATGTAAAATGCAACTCTAGAACACCTAAGCCATAGAAAGATTATTTCATTGTTAGACAGTTTAAACCTTTTGTGAAAGAAAAAAATGACACAATGACTAATGTTAAACCCTATCTGTGATATCATATATGCAAAATGTATGTACCTATATTTAATATAAATGTACTAACAAGATATTTATAATATATAATAAAAATGATAAGCCAAGAATAAACTGTGGAATGTAATCATAACCTAAAGCTATATCTAAATGACGTGCAGAAAGTATATATATAAATATGTGTAATCATTGGTCCAACATAAAGATACCCTTGTATCCTATAAATAAGTCATCTGATCATGGTAATCTTATAAGTAATAATAATATTAAAGTGCTATACCGCTAATGTAAGTAGAAAATAAAAAAATTGTTACACAGGCGAAATACTAAACAACCACTGTGTAGGATAATGCAAAAACAATCAGCAACCCCTATCTATGTGTGATGTGATATTGGTGTGAAAAAGTGTCAATGTGACCTAGCCTAATAGAGGCCAAAAAAAAAAAAATATTGGTATTCAGAATGCTGCCATATCAAGGTTCTCATTGAGCCCATCTGGTTGGAGAGTACCTAATCTTTTAATCCAAAATGTCTCTCTTCTCCTAAGGGTCATTAGAGCATTGGGACAAGATTTTGAAATCATTTCAATAAGTGTTATTTTGATAGGGTTCTTATCTTTTTTTGTGATGAGATAAACAATGTCTGGAGACGCTGTGAGATTTGGCTTTTTTCTTAATGTTATAGGAATGATCTCCCCATCGTTTTTTTACCTTTCTGCAGGTGCGGCCTACATACTGGGCCCCACATTTACAGTCAAGGAGATATATCACAAAAGAAGTTTCACATGTCATGTGACTCTTAATTTTAAAAAATTTCACCCGTTTTCGAGGATCTAAAACTAGAAGTCCTATGACAAATATTGCTGCACATGCCACAGCATTTCCTATAACATTTGGAGACTATATTCTTTTTAATTAAAGGCCCAACATTAAAGATGTTGGAGCCTACATTGTTGTTTACAAGGAATTTGTTTCTTACAATCATACTGGGTGCTAGAACGGTCTTGAGCGTAGGTGCTTTTCTATATACCACTTTTGGTTTGGTCCCTATAATATTCCTCAGAGTAGAATCATCAGTGAGGATAGACCAGTGTTTATTAAGAATTTTATTAATTGCCATATGGTTTGAATTATATCTAGTGATAAATAACGGGGGATTTATTTCTTTGAAGCCTATTTGATCTTTAGATTTTTTGTTTTTATTAATTTTAAAATAACTTGATCTATCCTCCTCCCTAACCCTATTGATCTCATGATTTATCAGATCTACCGGGTAGCCCTTTTCTAGGAATCTGTCTCCAATAACCCTTGCTTGGATATCATAGTCCTCTATTTGGGAACAATTCCTCCTTATTCTTCTAAATTGCCCATATGGGACATTTAGCTTCCAGCTCTTATAGCTGTTTTTAAAATAAAAGTTTTTAAATATACACTTGCTTTATCACAATTATTCTGCTCCTGTTTGGGGGCAGAGTGTGTGTGCTAGTCCTATCTTCCAAAGTGGTGATTTTCTGCATCCTGCAAATTGGATTCCACAGTCCACTGGGCGGCTGAGAGGTCCCAGTACTGCTGATATTGCACCTGGTGGTGCTTTGTTTCCTGAAAGTACAACCTTGAACCCTTTCTTATCTGGTGTACAAACGTTACTGGGCTATGTGTGTGCCTTTTTTGCCCTTATAGGCATCATAGGATAGGCCCCCGCCAAGGATCATCTCTATCTGGCTGGAGACACCAGTGAGCTGGACCACTGTTTGATGTTCCAGGCTGCCACAATAGCACCATTTGGGTGCACTACGCTTGTGAGTATATTTCCTATCCTGCTGATGTTTTGTATCCGACTGCCGTGACGTTACTAGGCCATGTTGGCGCCTCTGTGCTTCTTTTTCTTATAGTTTTAAGCAACTTCCTACTTTTACTCCTATTATCAAATTTTCTTTGTTCCATTGGTATCTTTATTTGAAAAAGTAGGAATGTAAACTTAAAGGTACAGTATACACACATTTTCATATATCTGCATGTAATAGACACTACTATAAAGGAGAATATGCACATATACTTATCAAAAATCCAGTATAAAACCTTACTTAGAAGCTTCAAGTTTAGCACTGTTGATTAGGTTAGCAAGAGCACCCATGGAAACTGGCTGCATTTTTGGTTCAGCACCCTGGCTAGCGCTTGCTGATTGATGGGTACCTTTAGCCACCAATAAGCAAGTGCAACCCAGGTTCTGAACCTAAAATGGGCCGGCTCTTAAGCATACATTCCTGCTTTTCAAATAAAGATACCAAGAGAAGAAAGAAACATTGGTAATAGGAGTAAATCGGAAAGTTGCTCAAAACCGCTGCTCTATCTGAATCCTGAAAGTTTATTTTGATTTTAATGTTCCTTTAAGCTGGGACACCCACTGAAAGGGGCTGGGAAAGCAAAAAGAGCAGTCCCCCTCCCCTGCATATTAAGACCCTTTAGAGT
>NC_069499.1:1543391022-1543501022 GCF_027579735.1 Bombina bombina
ATATTTGTGCTCCACTGGTAATACTTGTGCATGCAATAGTGTGCTTGTATTTGAAGTGACCCTCACGTTTGCATTGAATGAAAGCTTTGTGCTCAATAGAGTGCACTTCCATAGGCTCCAATGGGAGCCTCGTTCTCATGCCGTGAGACACGGCATGTGAACCTAGCGATACGAAGGGGGTAAGTCGCACAGCGATGGTCAGGAAATGCAATATATAAGTTTATGAATATATACATATATATTTGTGTTTATATGTGAATATACTCATATTAACACATAAATATATATGTATATAAGCATACACATATAGATTTACAGGGAACACACAGTTCCCCATAGACCGCAATTTAAAGGCACTTTTCAGTACCGTTTTCTTTCTAACAACCCACATCCCCTCACTTTTTTAATAAAAAAAAAAAAACTATACCACACTTAAATTTGGGGGCAATTGGGGCACATTTAGAAGATTAACCAGAGATCTGATCTCTGCGCTAATTGCTTCCACAAGCTTGCGGTAGCAATAAAAAACAACTTGTAGCCCATTTACTGGCGTGCAATAACTTAACGCTCCACTTGTAATCTAGTGCATTATGTGGTTCCCTTGCCCTCTACTTGTTAGAGCATTGTGGTAATATTCTGTTGCTAAAGCTGGACATGAATATGATATACAAGGGGTGTCTCACTCTCACAAATGTCACCTTGTGGTTTTGTTATTTTTGTTCCGGGATTTGTCAACCCTGCTTTCACACCAAAAAAGCCTAGTGATTAATCACTCAGTAATTCACTGGCATTGAATCGTTTTAATTTTGTTCCCACTTTTCTTGTTCTTTAATCCAAAACTGAAGCTCTATACAACACTTTATTTTAAAGTTATCAGAGCCCAAAGACATAAACTGAAAATGAAATAGCTTGTATTTTATACCATAAGGACAGTGCGTCAGTGTATTACATACATGTGCTTTAGCTAGTTCTTCTGATATGTACTTGTATGTCAGGTGCTGAGCGATTACTGTGTCACTGACCACGATTATTTTTTCTCATTAGTTGCCCCGTCCCCTCTAAACTTGCTCCTTGTAAGAGGAGCTTCAAAGAAAGCTGGAGGCAGTTCCAGGAACCATGGCGGGAAGAGTCCTGGCAAGCGATACGGCGTCAAGAAATATCAAGGTGAGAAATCCTCCATCTGCTTCAAAGGCCAGTAGTGTAGCCCCCCCTTCTTCTCAGTGTTAGATCTCATCATATTTTCCACAGAACAATAAAGCATCAGGATGGAAAATGCAGACTGCAGTGGAAATTCATAACGTACGCCCACACCGATATAAACAATCACTCACCTGCTATTAGTAGTGCAAAGGTCACATACCTGTAATGATTGTGCACACAGCGCTAGCTGATGTGAACGTGCAGATTTAACCTGGGGTTATGTGATTCTGGCTGCACTCAGTGCCATTAATTGCTCTGTGTTATAGGATTTTTATAGATACAGATCCTTTTTTTAATTTTTTTTCCCCTCTGCAGTTTCAGCCTGTAGTTTATCCTAAGCTTGTATTATGCTATGCTTACATCTCTATTGTTCATATTTAAAGGGACAGGAAACCCCCACATTTTATTTACTGGCAGCTAGATGAACTCAACTAGTCTGCTAATCACAAGAGACACATGTGTGCAGGCACCAATCAGCAGCTAGCTCCCACTAGTGTAGGATATGTGTGTATTCCTTTTCAACAAGGGATACCAAGAGAACAAAGCACATTTGAAAATGGAAGTTAATTTTTTTCTATTGTGATTCAGATAAAGCATGCAATTTTAAGCAACTTTCTAATTTACTCCTATTATCAATTTTTCTTCATTCTCTTGGTATCTTTATTTGAAATGCAAGAATGTAAGTTTAGATGCCGGCCCATTTTTGGTGAACAACCTGGGTTGTCCTTGCTGATTGGTGGATAAGTTCATCCACCAATAAAAAAGTGCTGTCCAGAGTTCTGAACCAAGAAAAAAGCTTAGATGCCTTCTTTTTCAAATAATGATAGCAAGAGAACGAAGAAAAATTGATAATAGAAGTAAATTAGTAAGTTGCTTAAAATTATATGCTCTATCTGAATCATGAAGTGATTCAGATAGAGCATGGAATTTTAAGCAACTTTCTAATTTACTCCTATTATCAAATTCTCTTCATTCTCTTGGTATCTTTATTTTAAATGCAAAAATGTAAATTTAGATACCGGCCCATTTTTGGTGAACAACCTGGGTTGTCCTTGCTGATTGGTGGATAAATTCATCAACCAATAAAAAAGTGCTGTCCAGAGGTCTGGAAAAAAAAGCTTAGATGTCGTCTTTTTCAAATAAAGATAGCAAGAGAATGAAGAAAAATTGATAATAGGAGTAAATTAGAAAGTTGCTTAAAATAACATGCTCTATCAGAATCATGCAAGTTTAATTTTGACTTTCCTATCTGTAATAGTCTACACAATAGATACGAGGCAGGGAATTTCTAGATACCTGGACCTATTGCCCAGTGTCCCTAGGGAGAAACTGATTGTTCTTGCTGACTAGGCCCATGTTTAAGGACCAGTCAACACAGTAGCTTTGCATAATAAACAAATGCAAGATAACAAGACAATGCAATAGCACTTAGTCTGAACTTCAAATGAGCAGTAGATTTTTTTTTTTCTGACAATTTTAAATTGTCTATTTCCGCTCCCCCTGTACCATGTGACAGCCAATCACTAATGCATACACGTACCATGTGACAGCCATCAGCCAATCACAAATGCATACACGTACCATGTGACAGCCATCAGCCAATCACAAATGCATATATGTTTAATCTGTTAATTCTTGCACATGCTCAGTAGGAGCTGATGACTAAAAAAGTTTAAATATAAAAAGACTGTGCACATTTTGTTAATGGAAGTAAATTGGAAAGTTGTTTAAAATTGCTGCTCTGTCTTAATCATGAAAGTGTCATTTTGATTTGAGTGCCCTTTTAAGCAGAAACAAATGTTTGGGGTTGGCTTCATTCAGAGAATGGTATTTGAGAGCTGCGCTATCCTTTTATATGGAACCGTACTGATATAGGACTCTGTGTAAGGCACAGTTGTACCCCTATTAGGTACCTTCCCACCAGACAAGTAATCTTAGCTGTTTACATCAATTGGATTTTTTTCCTTTTTAAAGGGACAGTAAGCACCTTGAATATTTTGTATGAAATGTTTATTTAGGCATAATAGAACAACTTTGCAATATATTTTCATTACTTTGCCCCTTTTCATGTAATTTTAGCTCTGAAAATGGAGCAATTTCTAATACTCAGAACTTGAAATGCACCTGCTGACTCATTGAGGCTAACACTGCTACATATATCTTCCCTAATTGGCTTTAACTGATAACAACTGCAAATAAATGCATTGTATACTAACTTTATGACTGTGGCTAGTCTTGTCTGCAGACTAAAGCCCAGATTGTATTGCAAGCAGAGGCGCTGGTTCTTGGGGGTCTTCCAAAAGTGCCTTTCTGTGTTTTACGATTCTCCCAAATAAGTTGTCTGTATCTGTTTAGAGAATATCACATTGGCATAGTGCTTCCAAACACATAGATAAAATAGTGCAGTATACTCACAGAATAAAATCAGATTAACGCCTCCACAGGTGATTCCACAAAACTAATTTCTTTAAAAATATTGTTGTTTATTTGGCTCAACACGTTTCAATGGGTTTTACCATCTTTTTCAAGAGCTGTTAAAATTTAGTATGGCTTACAAAAAGTAATATGACTTTTTGTAAGCCATACTAAATTTTAACAGCTCTTGAAAAAGACGGTAAATATGTGTTCAGCAACATCTCCTGAGTACATAGATACCACCCATGCATAGGTTTGTCGGGTTGTTTGGAGTTTTGACATGTAGTCAACTTGCGCCCATGTCCTATTTGGGACATTTTTGAAGCCGGCAAATGTATTTTACCCCATCAAACCATATATTTTTGAAAAGTAGACAATCCAGGGTATTTCAAAAGTTGGTATTTTAACACTTTTCATGCACTGATTCTACCACCACTCTTTGTCAAACTTTTGGGTAGTATTTTTTTTGTGTGTGTTTTTTTCACACACATTGTAATTTAGGCATTAATTAACTGATTCTGTTATGTGTCACTGCCAAACACCCCAATATGTGTTTAGCAACATCTCCTGAGTATAGTGATACCACCCATGCATAGGTTTTTTTTTTGGGTGGGGGGGCCTTAAAGGCCAGGAGAGATACTTGTGCATGTCAGTTTATCAACTTGATATATATGTATGCTTGGCGTATTTTTGCATCCCCAAGTTAATGTTACCATCATGAAAGTATATATTTTTATTAAGTAGACATGCCAGGGTATTGTATATGGGGTGTTTTAAATTCCTTCCCCCAACCATTGTGGTAATAACATTTCAGAGACAGTGCATGGTGGTAATTTTTTAATTCTGCGTTTTGATTTTAGCCAGCCGGTTATATGTTACTGCCAGAAAACTTTTTTTAACTTTTTAAAGAACAAATGTGCAGGTATCAAATGCACCTTTAGCGGCAATCTTTAAACTAACTCCTGCAAAAAGAAACTAACTGGACATTTGGGGGAAGGAAACTGACTAACTAAAAATTTGCCGCTTTCAAAAGACACAATGTAAAAAAAATGAGGGGGGGCGGAACTAGCATCGGAACTGAGCGATCGCACAACACTACAGCTCTGTACACAATACCAGCCTATTTGTATAATAGACCGCTCAGGTAAACTTATATTTCTAATTAAGTGGGGCTTAACTATTAGGGAGTCAACCCAGCAAGCTAGGTCCTTAGCAAGATGCCGGCATATATCATGTTAAAGAAGAGTTCACTGCAGAAGCCACTGGGAAGCGGCCATCTTTATATCCATGTGGCGTAGGACAACTCTTACAATCCAAGATTTACTCTCCCTATACTACTAAGAAACTGGTCCTTAGTAGCCACCATGGAAGAGATCTACAATGTTATAGATGTATTGTTATTGGACCTAAAGAGAGCTCCTTATTCTAGTTACGGACCGTTTATCTCCTCAAGTCTCCTCCAGCAAAGACGGAGAGAGTCTGATGACGGCACCATCATTTATTATTAAAGATAGAGAGGAAAAGAGGCAGAAGGCCTTGAAACCACGACACTTGCCGCTTATTACACCCCCCGGACATCCAAGTGACAGGAGACCAGCCCTATCTGAGCCTCGGCAAATTAAAGACACGGTAAGCACCCGCATGACTGCACTGAAAATCACTGATACGAAGAGCGCTCCTGGAGTCTTAAGTGATCCTTCATGCAACCATAGGGAGCCGTTCCAGCTTACCTTACAAGGGGATCATAGAATCCACTGCACTGCCGTCAAATGGGTCTTAGGGGCGCAAAACTGGGGAATAATGGTTATGGTTTTTGAGCCTTGGACACGGTCTACACTGGTGTGTATGAACGGTATTCAATTTGGCAGTTACTGGGACACTCTTGAAACACCTAGATCGGCCCTAGATGATGAGGACCTACACATGATCTGGAGAATTGGCCGGGAAGACCAATTGACAATTTTGGGGAGGTATCCCAAAGCTGGAATAGGCTAAACATGGACTGAGTTTGACTTAGAACCACTAGACAGGCTGGCAGACTATCCTACATCGTCTTGGGACATGACCTATCTATACAGTTTACATTGCAGGTGCATAGTCTCTTACACTCCTGATAATGAGACTTTTCTATAGATACACAGTTAACTTCTGTTTGCTAGTTTTACAGTTAATGGGACTCAAATATATTCATATGTCTGTTGGTACTGTTCAATATTTACTAATGTATACATACCATATGCTATGGAAAAGTTATAATTTAAAGGTGGAGCTATACTTGTTGATGTTCAGCATATAACCCTGTTTATACCAATATGCCAGGTTATGTTTGTTTCATATCTAGCAGTTTATTATGTTTATATCGACCTAAGTCAGGGCCCCGGTTTTAGTCCTAGGTTTAATGGGCTCTCTTGGATCAGCTATAAAGATAAGCTCACTAATTTTACTAACCTAGCCCTACACACAGCAAACACAATATTTTGAATAGTGTGGCTTTTCTACAAGGATATAACATCATCCTTCTGCCCATTTTGTTTGACTGCTTGCGGCCGGAGCAGTTATATATGACTATACAAGAATGTATCCCTCTCCTACAAATAGGCAGATCTTATACAAAAAATACTGAAGCCCTGTGAGCCATATATGTTCTATGTTTTGCTGACAAGTCTAGATATGAGTTATGTAAGTATTTGCTATAATATGTCCTACTTGCTTTCTCCATTGGCTGATCCTGCAATACATGATGAATATACTCCTCTATAAGAAATAGTATTACCGGTATAAAGTAGTGAGCCCCCTACATTGCGGCTGACTCAGTTTCCCCCCCATAGTTTACTGGTTAAACTAGGGAAAATGTATCCTACTTATGATCTATATCCCCAAAGTATTGATATGTTATGTTCACTTCACCATAGAAGTAATTGATGGTCCCTATCCCAATTAATAAAGTAAAATTAGGTTCTATAATATAGGTTCTTGCATATAAGTTTAAGGCGCCTTTCTAGACAACTTGTAAAATGTCAGCTGTTTTAGCTATATTCAATTTATTAATCTACTGTAAGCACTATAATTCTAGATCCTACATTCCCTCTGCATATGCTTTAGAAGTCATTTATTGTATTATAGCTGGTGTATTTCAGTGTGTTAAAATATATTGGATTGGCGATATTTTATATCTCATCCATATCTATGTAAGAACATATCTCTCATGTTGTATGTACAAAACAACCTCAATAAAAAAAAATCAGCAAAAAAGAAAAAAGAGGAACAAGTATTATAAAAAACAAAATTTATGCTTACCTGATAAATTTTTTTCTTTTGCGATGTACCGAGTCCACAGATTAATCCTTACTTGTAGGATAATGTCCTTCCTGACAGGAAGTAGCAAAGAGAGCAGCAGGGCTGTCTGTATAGCTCCCCCCTTAACTCCACCCCCCAGTCATTCGACCGAAGGCCAAGGAAGAAAAGGAGAAACTAAGGTGCAGAGGTGACTGAAGTTACATAAAAAAAATACTATCTGTCTTGAATAGACAGGGCGGGCCGTGGACTCGGTACATCGCAAAAGAAAGAAATTTATCAGGTAAGCATAAATTTTGTTTTCTTTTGCATGATGTACAGAGTCCACGGATTCATCCTTACTTGTGGGATACCAATACCAAAGCTTTAGGACACGGATGAAGGAAGGGACAAGACAAAAACCTAAACGGAAGGCACCACTGCTTGCAAAACCTTTCTCCCAAAAATAGCCTCCGAAGAAGCAAAAGTATCAAATTTGTAAAATTTTTAAAGGGTATGAAGCGAAGACTAAGTCGCAGCCTTACAAATCTGTTCAACAGAAGCATCATTTTTAAAAGCCCATGTGGAAGCGACCGCTCTAGTAGAATGAACTGTAATCCTTTCAGGAGGCTGCTGTGCAGCAGTCTCATAAGCCAAATGGATGATGCTTTTCAGCCAAAAGGAAAGAGAAGTCGCCGTAGCCTTTTGACCCCTACGCTTTCCAGAATAGACAACAAAGAAGATATTTGACGAAAATCTTTCGTTGCCTGCAAGTAAAATTTTCAAAGCACGAACCATGTCCAAGTTGTGCAACAGACATTCCTTCTTACAAGAAGGAATAGGACACAGAGAAGGAACAACAATTTCCTGATTGATATTCCTGTTAGTAACAACCTTAGGTAGGAACCCAGGCTTGGTACGCAAAACCACCTTATCAGCATGGAACACAAGATAAGGTGAGTCACATTGTAATGCAGATAGTTCAGAAACTCTTCGAGCTGAAGACATAGCAACTAGGAACAAAACTTTCCAAGATAAAAGCTTAATATCTATGGAATGCATGGGGTCAAACGGAACCCCCTGAAGAAATCTAAGAACTAAATTTAGACTCCATGGCGGAGCAACAGGTTTAAACACAGGCTTAATTCTAGCTAAAGCCTGACAAAAAGCCTGAACGTCTGGAACATCTGCCAGACGCTTGTGCAACAAAATAGACAGAGCAGATATCTGTCCCTTTAGGGAACTAGCTGACAATCCTTTCTCCAATCCCTCTTGGAGAAAAGACAAAATCCTAGGAATCGTGATTTTACTCCAGGAGAAGCCTTTGGATTTGCACCAAAAAAGATATTTACGCCATATCTTATGATAGATTTTCCTGGTAACAGGCTTTCGAGCCTGAATCAAGGTATTTATGACTGACTCAGAGTCAAACCCCGCTTTGATAGAATCAAGCGTTCAATCTCCAAGCAGTCAGTTGCAGAGAAATTAGATTTGGATGCTTGAATGGACCTTGAATCAGAAGGTCCTGTCTCAATGGCAGAGACCATGGTGGAAGAGATGACATGTCCACCAGGTCGGCATACCAAGTCCTGCGTGGCCACGCAGGCGCTATCAAAATCACTGATGCTCTCTCCTGCTCAGACGTGGAAGGAGAGGGAAAGGTGGAAACACATAAGCCAGGTTGAACGACCAGGGTACTGCTAGAGCATCTATCAGTACAGCCTGAGGATCCCTTGACCTGGAGCCATAACAAGGAAGTTTGGCGTTCTGACGAGACGCCATCAGATCCAATTCTGGTGTGCCCCATAGCCGAACCAGCGGAGCAAACACCTCCGGATGAAGTTCCCATTCCCCCAGATGAAAAGTCTGACGACTTAGAAAATCTGCCTCCCAGTTCTCTACACCTGGGATATAGATCGCTGACAGATGGCAAGAGTGAGCCTCTGCCTATTGGATTATCCTTGAGACCTCTATCATCGCTAAGGAACTCTTTGTTCCGCCCTGATGATTGATATAAGCCACAGTCGTGATGTTGTCCGACTGAAACCTGATGAATCTGGCCGAAGCCAGCTGAGGCCATGCCTGGAGAGCATTGAATATCGCTCTTAATTCCAGAATATTTATCGGTAGGAGAGCCTCCTCCCGAGTCCACAAACCCTGAGCTTTCAGGGAATTCCAGACTGCACCCCAGCCCAGAAGGCTGGCGTCTGTCGTCGCAATAACCCATTCTGGCCTGCGGAAACACATTCCCTGGGACAGATGATCCTGTGACAACCACCAAAGAGAGTCTCTGGTCTCTTGATCCAGATTTATCTGAGGAGATAAATCTGCATAATCCCCATTCCACTGTTTGAGCATGCATAGTTGCAGTGGTCTGAGATGCAAGCAAGCAAACGGAACTATGTCCATTGCCGCTACCATTAGTTCTATTACCTCCATACACTGAGCCACTGACGGCCGCGGAATGGAGTGAAGAGCTCGGCAGGTGGACAAAATCTTTGATTTTCTGACCTCCGTCAGAAATATTTTCATGTCCACTGAGTCTATCAGAGTCCATAGAAATGAAACTCTTGAGAGGGGGGAAAGAGAACTTTTTTTTTTTTTATGTTCACCTTCCACCCGAGAGATCTTAGAAAGGCCAACACTAAGTCCGTGTGAGACTTGGCTAGTTGGAAGGTCGACGCTTGAAATAGAATGTCGTCTAGATATAGCGCCACTGCTATGCCCCGTGGCCTTAGAACCGCCAGAAGGGACCCTAGCACCTTTGTGAAGATTCATGGCGCCGTGGCCAACCCGAAAGGAAGAGCCACAAACTGATAATGCTTGTCCAGAAAGGCGAACCTGAGGAACTGGTGATGATCTTTGTGGATAGGAATGTGTAGATACGCATCCTTTAAGTCCACGGTGGTCATATATTGACCCTCCTGGATCAATGGTAAGATGGTCCGAATGTTCTCCATCTTGAAGGATGGAACTCTTAGGAATTTGTTTAGGATCTTGAGATCTAGAATTGGTCTGAAGGTTCCCTCCTTTTTTGGGAACCACAAACAGATTGGAGTAGAAACCTTGCCCCTGTTCTGCTTTCGGAACTGGGCAGATCACTCCCATGGTAAAAAGGTCTTCTACACAGCGTAAGAACGCCTCTCTTTTTGTCTGGTTTACAGACAATTGAGAAAGATGGACTCTCCCCCTTGGAGGAGAATCTTTGAAATCTAGAAGATACCCCTGGGTTACAATTTCTACGGCCCAGGAGTCCTGAACGTCTCTTACCCAGGCCTGAGCAAAGAGAGAGAGTCTGCCCCCTACTAGATCCTGTCCCGGATCGGGGGCTACCCCTTCATGCTGTCTTAGTGGCAGCAGCAGGCTTTTTGGCCTGTTTACCCTTGTTCCAAGCCTGGTTAGGTCTCCAGGTTGGTTTGGATTGAGCAAAGTTCCCCTCTTGCTTTGCAGCAGGGGAAGTGGAAGCGGGACCACCCTTGAAGTTTCGTAAGGAACGAAAATGATTTTGTTTGGTCCTTGTCTTCTTCGACTTATTTTGAGGGAGGGCATGACCCTTCCCCCCCCCCCCCCCAGTGATGTCCGAAATGATCTCTTTCAGTGCAGGCCACAATAGGGTCTTACCTTTTGAAAGGGATGGTCAAAAGCTTAGATTTAGATGACAGCTGACCTGGACTTAAGTCATAACGCTCTAAGCGCTAAAAACCTGAATTCTTAGCCGCTAATTTAGCAAGATGAAAAGCGGCGTCTGTAATAAAAGAATTAGCCAACTTAAGAGCCTTAATTCTGTCCAAAATATCATCTAGTGGGGTCTCCATCTGAAGAGCCTCTTCTAGAGCCTCCAACCAAAAGACAGCCGCAGTGGTTACAGGAACAATGCACGCTATAGGTTGAAGAAGAAAACCTTGATGAACAAAAATTTTCTTTAGGAGACCCTCTAATTTTTTTATCCATAGGATCAATGAAAGCACAACTGTCTTCAATAGGTATAGTTGTACGCTTAGCCAGGGTAGAAATAGCTCCCTCCACCTTAGGGACCGTCTGCCATGAGTCTTTTATGGTGTCAGAAATGGGGAAACATTTTCTTAAAAACAGGAGGGGGAGAGAACAGAATACCTGGTCTATCCCACTCCTTAGTAACAATGTTCGAAATCCTCTTTGGGACCAGAAAAACATCAGTGTAAACAGGAACCTCTAAATATTTGTCCATTTTACACAATTTCTCTGGAAGTACAATAGGGTCACAATCATCCAGAGTAGCTAAAACCTCCCTGAGCAATAAGCGGAGGTGTTCTAGCTTAAATTTAAATTCCGTCATATCTGAATCTGTCTGAGGGAACATCTTTCTTGAATCAGAAATCTCTCCCTCAGACAGCAAATCTCTCATCCCTACTTTAGAACATTGTGAGGGAATATCGGATACGGCCACTAAAGCGTCAGAAGGCTCAGCATTTGTTCTTAACCCAGAGCTACTGCGCTTCCCTTGCAACCCAGGCAGTTTAGATAAAACCTCTGTGAGGGTAGTATTCATAACTGAAGCCATATCTTGCAAGGTGAAAGAATTAGACGCGCTAGAAGTACTTGGCGTCGCTTGTGCGGGCGTTACCGGTTGTGACACTTGGGAATAACTAGATGGCAAAACCTGATTTCCTTCTGTCTGAGAATCATCTAATGCCAAACTTTTATAAGTCAAAATATGCTGTTTGCAATTTATAGACATATCAGTACAAGTGGGACACATTCTAAGAGGGGGTTCCACAATGGCTTCTAAACAAATTGAACAATGAGTTTCCTCAGTGTCAGACATGTTTAACAGACTAGTAATAAAGCAAGCAAGCTTGGAAAACACTTTATTTAATGAAAAAAAACACAATTTGCAAAAACGGTACTGTGCCTTTAAGAGAAAAAAAGGCATACACAAACTGCAAAACAGGTTAAAATTGCTTCAATTTTACTGAAATTTTAACAGTGTACCCACTAAGCTTTAGAAGGATTCCACCACAGGTTAATAAGCAATAGACCCCCAAATGAAAAAAACGGATTGAAATTTGTCTAAAACGGGTTAAAAACCCCTATAAGCACCTTGCCACAGCTCTGCTGTGGCCCTACCTGCCTTTAAGAACGATAATATGGGGTTAAAGCTTCGAATAGGCCCTCAGAAGATTAATAGGACCTCAGGAAAAGTTGCTTGCTGCTTGTCTGTATAACTAAATACATACCCCGCCCACCTCACTCAATGTTGCTGGGGCCTACACAAATCTAACAAACCTAGTTTGAAAACCATGTGGGTTATAACAACCCCAAAAAGCCAAATGTCCCCTCAAGCAAACGTCCCATAAATATAAAAAACGTTACTCCCAGAACACACAAACGTTTGTCCCAATTTTTCATAAACAAACTGAGTGCCCAAAAAAGCCCTTTATGCAAGCTAGTAAAGCCTCTTTCACACTAGGATTACTGCTTACCCTTCCCCTAATGGGGATACTGTCAGCCTTTCTGAGTTAACACAGTCTCTGCAGAAAAATGACTGAACATACCTCATTGTTGTATAGCAAGAACCGTTCCTCACACTGAAGTTTTCTTGTACTCCTCAGCTTCTGTGGGAACAGCAGTGGACCTTAGTTACAAATGCTAAGATCATCATCCTCCAGGCAGAAATCTTCATCTATGTCCTGCCTGAGAGTAAATAGTACAACACCGGTACCATTTAAAAATAACAAACTCTTGATTGAAGATAAAATAAAAACTAACAGTTTAACACACCTTCTCTTTACCCTTCCTGCTTAGAGCCAGCAAAGAGAATGACTGGGGGTGGAGTTAAGGGGGGAGCTATATAGACAGCTCTGCTGTGGTGCTCTCTTTGATACTTCCTGTCAGGAAGGACAATATCCCACAAGTAAGGATGAATCCGTGGACTCGGTACATCATGCAAAAGAAAAGGTACATTCTGTGTTGTAGAGCTTAACCCCTTAGTGACCAGAGCACTTTTCCATTTTCTGTCCGTTTGGGACCAAGGCTATTTTTACATTTTTGCGGTGTTTGTGTTTAGCTGTAATTTTCTTCTTACTCATTTACTGTACCCACACATATTATATACCGTTTTTCTCGCCATTAAATGGACTTTCTAAAGATACCATTATTTTCATCATATCTTATAATTTACTATAAAAAAAATGATAAAATATGAGGAAAAATGGAAAAAAACACACTTTTTCTAACTTTGACCCCCAAAATCTGTTACATATCTAAAACCACCAAAAAACACCCATGCTAAATAGTTTCTAAATTTTGTCCTGAGTTTAGAAATACCCAATGTTTACATGTTCTTTGCTTTTTTTGCAAGTTATAGGGCCATAAATATAAGTAGCACTTTGCTATTTCCAAACCATTTTTTTCCAAAATTAGCGCTAGTTACATTAGAACACTGATATCTTTCAGGAATCCCTGAATATCCCTTGACATGTATATATTTTTTTTTTGTAGACATCCCAAAGTATTGATCTAGGCCAATTTTGGTATATTTCATACCACCATTTCACCGCCAAATGCGATCAAATACAAAAAATTGTTCACTTTTTCACAAATTTTTTCACAAACTTTAGGTTTCTCACTGAAATCATTTACAAACAGCTTGTGCAATTATGGCATAAATGGTTGTAAATTCTTCTCTGGGATCCCCTTTGTTCAGAAATAGCACACATATATGGCTTTGGCGTTGCTTTTTGGTAATTAGAAGGCCGCTAAATGCCACTGCGCACCACAAGTGTATCATGCCCAGCAGTTAAGGGGTTAATTAGGGAGCTTTTAGGGAGCTTGTAGGGTTAATTTTAGCTTTAGTGTAGTGTAGTAGACAACCCCAAGTATTGATCTAGGCACATTTTGGTATATTTCATGCCACCATTTCACCGCCAAATGCGATCAAATTAAAAAAAACGTAAAATTTTTCACAATTTTAGGTTTCTCACTGAAATCATTTACAAACAGCTTGTGCAATTATGGCACAAATGGTTGTAAATGCTTGTCTGGGATCCCCTTTGTTCAGAAATAGCAGACATATATGACTTTGGCGTTGCTTTCTGGTAATTAGAAGGCCACTAAATCCTGTTGCGCCTCACACGTGTATTATGGCTAGCAGTGAAAGGGTTAATTAGGGAGTTTGTAGGGAGCTTGCAGGGTTAATTTTAGCTTTAGTGTAGAGATCAGCCTCCCATCTGACACATCCCACCCCCTGATCCCTCCCAAACAGCTCCCTTCCCTCCCCCACCCCACAATTGTCCCCGCCATCTTAAGTACTGGCAGAAAGTCTGCCAGTACTAAAATAAAAGGGTTTTTTAAAAAAAATGAATTTTTTTTTTAGCATATTTACATATGCTACTGTGTAGGATCCCCCCCTTAGCCCCCAACCTCCCTGATCCCCCCCAAAACCGCTCTCTAACCCTCCCCTCTGCCTTATTGGGGGCCATCTTGGGTACTGGCAGCTGTCTGCCAGTACCCAGTTTACAATAAAAAAATGCTTTTTTTTTTGTTTTTTTTGGTTTTTTTCTGTAGTGTAGCTTCCCCCCCCCCCCACCCCCCACAGACTAACCCCCACCACCTTGCTTATTGTTTAACATTTTTTTTTTAATATATTTTTTATTTCCCATTTTC
The DNA here is from genome assembly GCF_027579735.1 of Bombina bombina. NCBI lineage: Eukaryota > Metazoa > Chordata > Amphibia > Anura > Bombinatoridae > Bombina > Bombina bombina. The sequence continues at coordinate 1,543,405,555 of NC_069499.1, forward strand.
TGTAGTGTAGCGGTTCCCACCCGCTCCCTCCCCGTGCACGCGCCCGCCCCCACCCTCCCGTGCACGCGCGCGCGCCCGTGCGCGCCCCCAGCCACCCCCGCCCACGATCCCGCCCCCCTTCACATCCACATGGCCATCGATGGCCGCCACCCGCCTCCCGGTCTGGCTCCCACCCACCAACGCAGGTAGCCACCGATCTCCGGTGCAGAGAGGGCCACAGAGTGGCTCTCTCTGCACCGGATGACTTAAAAACGTTATTGCAGGATGCCTCCATATCGAGGCATCACTGCAATAACCGGAAAGCAGCTGGAAGCGAGCAGGATCGCTTCCAGCTGCTTTCCACACTGAGGACGTGCAGGGTACGTTCTCAGGCATTAACTGCCTTTTTTCTGAGGACGTACCCTGCACGTCCTCAGTCGTTAAGGGGTTAAAACAAGTTCCAAAACGCAGTCCAGGTTTTGAAGGGCAATCGGGACAGTAAAAGGGGGTGTCTGTCCTTTTTCCCTTTTTTGTAACAGACTCTGCAACGTTTCTGGGGATTGGCTTTTTTTTCAGTTGGTGGTTTCCTGAAAATTAAATGTGTTGCCCCAATTCTGGACTCCTCTAGCACTTGTTGGAACTTGACCATCTTCATAAATTGTTAAAATCAGATTGAGCTGAAATTGGAGAGAGGTTTTTCCTGGATTCATTTTTTAAAAAGTAAAAATGAATTGTGTGTTGCTACTTGCATAAGAGCCACCTTTTTTATACCAGGCTTTTGTTTTTCATAGGATCAGATATGGCTGCATCAGCTGATCAGCCAAATCAAAACCCCCCATGTGCCTGTTATAAGCCCTGATGCAAACAGGTTTGGTCTGTACTCTGCCTCGGACAGTGACGTCTGACATTGTTTTGTCATGGATGGTGGTTATCACGTTTACATCCTTCCTGTCCTTAAATTTTATTGCTAACACTACAGGTTTGCGCAGAGCTTTGCATGCTCCTTCTTTTTTTTTTTTTTTTTTTTTTTTTTTTAATTTGGCCTGTATGAGAGTTCTGGGGAAATCTTTGGAATTTCTTTGCACAGTGCCGCAGGCCAGTGTCTGCAAACCATAAACTGTTTGAAAAAAACGGACACTGCTATAGAAATTGTCCACATAAAGGTGGTAACCTTTATTGAACAAGGGCATCAGTAGGTCCCAAACTATTTTCCCACTTGTCCCCAGAAAGTCAGGACAGCCAGGAGGGTCCAGTTGACAGTCTTCCCCTCATATACACGAAAGATATGGCGTAAATATCTGTTTTAGGGGAGATTAGGATTCAAACAGTACATCCCCTTAAAGCGCTCTAGATATGGTGTAAAATTCTATAAACTTTACGAGAGCGAAAGCAGCTATATATAGCCACTTTCACTCTCGCAAAGTTTATAGAATTTTACGCCATATCTAGAGCGCTTTGAGGGGGATGTACTATTTGAATCCTAATCTCCCTTTGTATTTCATTAGCAATTCATCAATCAATATTTTGTTGGGGGGTATAAACTTCAGAAAATCTTTTTTGAAGATAGGCTTTATAAAATATGCCCACTGGTAGACCATCATATTGGGGGTAATTTCTGGGATGACAGAGGGTATTGTCATTGAAGTGTAAAAAGCGGAGCAGCAACTCATATCTTGCTCTAGACATGGTTTGCGAGTACACTGGGTTAGAACAGATAGGGTTGGTGCTCCAGTAAGAATGAATTGATGGCTTCTTTATAATCCCCATGAGCATAGTAAGAGCCCAGAACCAGGGACATCTGTGGGATGCCAAGCATGTTCCCTGACTACATAGCTACCCTGATAGGTATTATTAGTAGCATATAGATTAGTCTGGGAAGCAATCTCCTCCCAGATGGTATTCCCTAAAAATAACTCGCTATATTGCATAGGGGAGAAGTCATGCACATTGACATTAATGCCTGCGTTGGCACTAAAAGGGGGGGATGTTGGGCTCAGCTAACTGTGGAGGTACCCACTCCTCCACATTCGACGTTGTAGGGGAAGCACAGCTTCTTTTTGCAGCCGGCTCACACACAATGTGTCACTAGACGTGTCAGAAAACTGACCTGGGTCAAAATCAGACGCAGTGTCAGTGGCATCAGAGTCTGATGCCAAGAAGGCATATGCCTCCTCCAAATTGTACCTGCGCTGCATATTTCACCAACACACTATGTAACTACCTATCTAACTTACTAAACTAACAAATTACTAACACACAAATTTTTATTTTTATTTTTTACAATCTACCTAACCCTATGCTAAACAGGCTAAAACTACCTAATACACAGCTTTTTAACAAAAAATAACCCTTATGGGCAAAAATAAATACAGACAGTACAAATGCGCTGCTGTAACAGGATTTGGCAGAGAAGGGGTTAAAAAGGAATTGTATTGATTTTTGACACTTTTTTTTCACAGGTTCTGGAACACTTCTGGCAACAAACTATCACTGATCTCTGTCTCTCCCTCTCAAAACGCTACAGTGGAGAGAGGGGCAGAGATCACTGTCAGAGTGAGTGTTTGTAACACCCACTTTTACAGCAGCCAATAATGAGCAAACAAGTGTCGCTCAAACATAATAATTGGCTGTTACCATCTACCTCACATGCCTGGCAGATAGTAACAGTGGTATTTCGGCAGAGTCGATCTCTAATCGCTCCCGCTGCTCGTTTTAAGTCCTGACAGTTCAGGACCGTCATCCGTCCTCAAGGGGATGTTTCTGATGACGGTCCTGAACAGTCATCGGTCCTCAAGGGGTTAAAAGGGACAGGAAAGACAACATTTTTCTTTTGTGATTCGGGCAGAGCATGCAGTTTAAAAAAAAAAATCTAATTTACTTCTATTTTCAACTTTGCTTTATTCTCCCGTTATTCTCTGTTGGTAGCGTGGAATTTCTGAAGCGCTACAAGGCAGGAAACACTGCTGCCACCTAGTGTTCTTGCAAATGTATAACACTGTTTTACTGTTAAAATGATTTATTCTTGCAAAACTGCTGCCATATAGTGCTTTAGACACATGCATGCTCCCGAGTCTAGCTACCTGCCTTTCAACAAAGGATACCAAGAGAAGTAAATCGGAAAGTTGTTTTATTTTTCCCCTTTTTTTCATTTTACACATCTGAATCATGAGAGAAATTCTTGCAGTTTTAGGTCCCTTTTAACTTTATTTTATAATGCAGCTTTCTTTGTAAAGACCTCTTGAAAGTTTAAGTAATAAATAAAGTAGAAAGGATATGAGAGATAATATTTATAAAATGACTTTAGTAGCTAAGACTGATTACTGACCTGCGCAAGCGTTATAATATTGTACCCTGTGTTACAAGTAACATTCTCACTAGCAGCACGGTAAGTGTAAGATCACCCTGTAGGCTTGCACATAACTCACAACTAAGGCTCTCTCAATTCCCAATATGTACAATGCACAGAACACTGATCAGTACAGATAAGTGACATTAAAGGGGTGTTTAACATTCATTTTACAAAAGCACTAAACTGTGTCTTATACTTAATAGATATAATTGCAATATGTATATTCATGTATTTAAATGGATTTTCCTGTTTTTTTACACTACATTTATGCAGTGTCCTTTGCCTCCTGTCACAAGGAGGAGGGGCCTCTGCAGGAAAGTGTATCTTAGCTAAATGTCATAAAATCTCTAGGCTGATTACTATTAAGTGAATAGACTAGATAACAGGGAGTCAGACTTGCTCATGCCTAGATCAGTTAGAATGTAATCTAAGTATCAAAAATGAATATCACACTGGGGGCAGGGCTACACTGAGAATTTCTAAGTTTTCATTATGCAATAAAACAAGTAAGTTGTTTGCTGTTTTTTCACAATCTGTTTCTTTTTATGTTTTCTTTGATTTAACATATTAGTTTTTACTTAAGGAGGATGGTTTAATATTCCTTTAAGCAGGAACAGTTTCTCAGCAATAATAAGACCGCAAATGGCCACAGTGTAACACAATATCCTTTTAAGTCCAACGTTGTCGGTGCCTATTGTCTGTGTGTGATGTAGAAATGTTTGTTTATTCCCTATTTTTACATAAGGGGCACTTTGTCTGTAGCTGTGGTCTATTTATTCATTTTGTATTATTTATAATATAGTTGTTGGTATTATTATAATACTGTGTTTATTATGTATTGCACTTTCTCTTATGCAGTTTCTCTGTTACTACTTTGTTTTGTTGCTCTCATTTAACCCTTTCTTTGCCAGCACTTATCTTTCACCATCTTTCTCTCCTGCAGGAGAATTCGTTCATGCTGGGAACATTCTTGCCACCCAGCGTCTGATGCGTTGGCATCCTGGCTCCCAGGTTAGTGCCCACTTTCTCTCTGTAGTGGTGTTTTCCTAATGGCAACTTAAGCAATAAACTCACTTGTTGCTCTACTTGTAGGTGGGCATCGGCCGCAACAATACTCTCTTTGCGTTGGAGGATGGAATTGTCCGCTACACCAAGGAAGTGTATATCCCTCCCCCTTACAGCACCGAAACTGAGAACGTTATTTGCCAGTTGCCTGTGGGCGCTGTTCTGTACAAGACTTTTATTAACGTTATTCCCACACGGCAGAATAGCCAGTTCCAACTTGTAGACATGATGTGAGACAACGCTTTTGTGTAAATAACTTTTTAATAAATTATCATAGCAGTATCTTCAGTGTTATTAATACAGCAGTATCTAATATGTGATGACACAGCGAAGTTATAATGTTAGTAACTCCAGTCTCGCCCCTTGCCTGCCAGAGAAGGCTGTAGCATTGCTTTGTAACTTTCTCTGGCAGCTGAACGTTTAATGCAGCTTTATGAAAAGGTAGGTAGTGTAGTATATTCACTTTTGGATGGGTACTACACCTCCACGGATTGGTTCATCTCTTGGCACCTGCCCTGTCCAAAACCTACACAGCGGGTGACATGAAATCTGTCGCTGTGCCTCTCCACACAGACCAAGTCATGCGCCAACCAGTCTGTGTGCCATGTCTGGCAGATCTTGGTCAATCCTTACACTGTTTGGAGACCCATGCCCACAGTATATGGTGTCCTGAAAATGCCATGCTTTGCTTCTCACCCACATGACCAACATGACCAGTTTCTTTAGTACGCCAGCAGTTCCAAATCCACTGTAAGTCGCGTCTAGTGGCCGTGGAGCCCGGTTACACAGTTGTGTTGTGTCCAGTCTGCAGTAGCATGCTCTCACACACAATATGGCGGCGGCGGCGGAGTTCTGACTGATTCTGCATAGCTTGGAGGGGCCTGCGCAAAAAATAGATTAAAACATTGGTAAATAAAGAGCAGGTATCCAAAATCCAAACTTTTCAGCTTTAATATTTTTCCCGCCTGTAAGTCGCAATCTGCTCTGCCTGTGTCATTGTTTTGCTTTTTGTGTGTGATTACAGTACTGTTCTATCTTTCTGTTGGTGCTATGTATACACAAGTACTAACAATGTATATAAAACTACCTTTAGGTTACATGTGTATGCTGTATTACGACACGTAAATAATGACATAATATATTGTTGTTTACAATTTGGTCCTATCCCCTCTCCAAACTGTTCTATTTTAAAGATGCAAATATTCCTAAATCCAAACCTATATATGTGTGTGTGTGTGTGTGTGTAGGAAAATGACAAAGGGCTTTTTTCACCCTTGTTTGTATCTGTGTGTTTATTTGAAGGCTGCATTGTGTTGCTGTAGGTTAGGGACTCGGGGAGGAAGAGACCTTGATATGGTCTTGAGCCTATCACCATTTGGCCAAATGCTGTAACTCTTCCATTTTGCTTTTAATCTAGCTATGTGCTTGCAAGAGAGTGCCAAACTTTTTATGTGTTTTAATCATTTTGTTTTGTAATTTTCCTTATGGGCTTTGCCCTCAGGCTTTTCTGGGGTTATCTGCCTGAGTCACTAAAAGCTGTGCAGCTGGCTGTGAGTGCTGGTGAGCACTCAGAGCTGTGGGTTTTGCAGCGTCATGGGATGGGTACCCTGTCTGGTTTGAGAGTGCAGTACATTTCCGTAAATAACATTTTTTAGTGTTCATAACCCCACACAGTTCTAGATAGTACTCCGGTTGGTGCAATATATTTTCTTTATGGTGCCAGGAAAATAATGCCATAGTATCAGTCCTTCCAGTTAACATGGATGTATAATTATTAACTAGGTGAGGTGAGTAAACAAGTTTAGACTTTGGGCCCAATTTTGACAACATTTTTCCACAGACGCAGGACAATTTAAGTATTTTTACTATATAGATAAGACTGCGCTGTGCATTATAAATTCGTCTGCTTTGATCTGTGATTAAGGAAGCGTACTAGCATTCATGATGTAATGCACCGAGTTACAAATACTCTGAATAGAGCAGTATAGGGGCAATAAATGCCGACATTTTCTATTAAACAAGTAACTTTAGGGATCTTACGTTTTACTTACAGCACATACAGCCCATAGATTTACACTGTAACAGCAGGTGTTTGTTTTATTCTAAATGAAACTATACAGCAGTGAAGCAGTTATTTATCTGAGACTTTATGTTTGTGCTGCCGGCGAACAGAATTTCTATAGTTTAGGTTGCAGATGTTTTAATGAGGATAAATGGTCTTTTACATTTACAAATGAAAGTGCACGTGACAGTTTCTTTTATACAAAGCTGTTTGTGAGGTTTTGTAGTCTGTAACTCACCTCCAGAGTGGGGGTCCAATTGAGATCACACTTCTCAAGTGTTAATTTCTGGATCCCAAGCTGGCGATCTTTTTCCCGGACACTGTCATAACTTGGCAGGCAGTATGTGCTTGGGGGTCCCACACAGAACACAGGGTTTTCCTTTAGGAGAAGAACAGTATGTATATGAGGTCCAGTGCTGCACATAGGGCAGACCCTATAAAACACTAACAAGGGTGGCTGTATAATGTACCTGCATTACCGAGTTGAGGTCCAGTTGGTCATCTCTGGTATTCCCCTGATTCGTACGGCAGAAAAATGCAGGCGGCTGATCCTGTAGCAGATGAGGGACAGAAATTAAATGTCTACAGTGGTCATAGACCACCAATGATGGTTGTAAAGGACAGCGTCAGTCAGCAGATATACACAGGCATGCAGGGGGGGGGGCAGCAACAAGGGGATAGTCAGCAAACATATACAGGCATACATGGGGTCAGCAACAGGGGGACAGTTAGCAAACAGTCATCAGCGACCACCAATGATAGCTGTACAGGACAGAGTCAGTCAGCAGATATACACAGGCATGCAAGGGGCAGCAATAGGGGGGTAGTCAGCAAACAGTCATTAGAGACCACCAATGATAGATGTAAAGGAAAGCGTCGGTCAGCAGATATACACAGGCATGCAAGGGGACAGCAACAGGGGGGTAGTCAGCAAACAGTCATTAGAGACCACCAATGATAGATGTAAAGGAAAGCGTCGGTCAGCAGATATACACAGGCATGCAAGGGGCAGCTATAGGGGGGTAGTCAGCAAACAGTCATTAGAGACCACCAATGATAGATGTAAAGGAAAGCGTCGGTCAGCAGATATACACAGGCATGCAAGGGGCAGCTATAGGGGGGTAGTCAGCAAACAGTCATTAGAGACCACCAATGATAGATGTAAAGGAAAGCGTCAGTCAGCAGATATACACAGGCATGCAAGGGGATAGTCTGCAAACATACACAGGCATGCAAGGGGGCAGCAACAGGGGGGTAGTCAGCAAACAGTCATTAGAGACCACCAATGATAGATGTAAAGGACAGCGTCAGTCAGCAGATATACACAGGCATGCAAGGGGCAGCAATAGGGGAGTAGTCAGCAAACAGTCATTAGAGACCACCAATGATAGATGTAAAGGACAGCGTCAGTCAGCAGATATACACGGGGGGCAGCATCAGGAGGATAGCAGACATACACAGGCATGCAAGGGGGCAGCAACAGGGGGGGGTAGTCAGCAAACAGTCATCGGAGACCACCAATGATAGATGTAAAGGAAAGCGTCAGTCAGCAGATATACACAGGCATACAGGGGGTAGTTAGCAAACAGTCATTAGAGACCACCAATGATAGATGTAAAGGACAGCGTCAGTCAGCAGATATACACAGGCATGCAAGGGGCAGCAATAGGGGGGTAGTCAGCAAACAGTCATTAGAGACCACCAATGATAGATGTAAAGGAAAGCGTCAGTCAGCAGATATACACAGGCATACAGGGGGTAGTTAGCAAACAGTCATTAGAGACCACCAATGATAGATGTAAAGGACAGCGTCAGTCAGCAGATATACACAGGCATGCAAGGGGCAGCAATAGGGGGGGTAGTCAGCAAACAGTCATTAGAGACCACCAATGATAGATGTAAAGGAAAGCGTCAGTCAGCAGATATACACAGGCATGCAAGGGGGCAGCAACAGGGGGGTAGTCAGCAAACATACACAGGCATGCAGGGGGACAGCAAACAAAGTCATTAGTGACCAACATGGATAGATGGAGTGAGTGTGATCCATGAACTGAGATATGCAGGAGAAAGGACGTCCGTTAGAGACCACCAGAGGAAGAGCATAGGAGAGACAGGGGACCAAGCTCAGCAAAAAGAGATCCACAACGCACCATGAGGTGACACTAGGTTATAAAAGAGAGATAAACGAGGGTCTGACCCCATTGCACTTACAACATATTGGTCGCTTCCTGTGCACAGCTGTTTGCAGAACTGAGGGTGTCTGTAATACACAAACAGTAGGAGCAGCAACAGCAGCAGAACTATAGAGATTCCTGAGGAAAGAAGCAAGAAAGGCCAAAGTCAGATCATGTCTCTAAATATGGCAACAGGCTGATAAGTAGCATAAAAGTCTGCCGTCTGCATTCTATATATATATATATATATATATATATATATATATATATATATATATATATATATATATACATACACACACACACACATATATACACACACACATATATATATAGATGCAATGATACACACACACACACATACATATATTTATACATATATATATATATATATACACACACACACATATATACACACACACACACACATATATATATAGATGCAATGATACACACACACACACATACATATATTTATACATATATATATATATATATACACACACACACATATATATATATATATACACGAAATCTGTTTAGTGCTCTACAAATAACCGATAATAATATATATAGTACTCTATAGATATATATAGAGAGAAAATGTCCTATAGCACTCTGTACTAACCTGCAGCCCACAGAACCTCCATTGGGAACAGTGTCATGATGCCAGCTGTGATCACTATAGCTGAGCTGGTTTAAGTGTAGTTATGTTCAGTTGAGTTTGGCTGAGATTGGTCACGTCCAGCTTAGATCTGAGTGCAGCTGTGAGTTTGCTGTGTTTAGTTCTGGTTTCTGCACACAGCTCCTTATATAAGAGTGCATGGGTGCTCCGCCTACGCCCCTCCTGTTCTCACTGGGTGCAGGGCTCACTCCCATTAGTTATATACAGCACTAACACAAGAGTGTGTTACGTTAGAGATACAGGACGCACCAGCTGCAGAACGTCCCTCTGTCACTGACCTGCATGCACTACATACACAATAATATGTACACACTCATAATATATAATATCATCAGGCTGCTGGGCATTGAAACCAGGAGGAAAACTCCTCAACAGATCATGCTTTTTTTTTTTTTTTTTTTTAGGGACTTGAAACCTAACGTTTTTCTTTCATAATTAATTTAGAGAATAGAATTTTAAACAACTTTCCAATTTATTTCTATCTAATTTGCTTTATTCTCTTGGTGTTCTTTGTTGAAGAAGCAGAAATGCACTACTGGGATCTAGTTAACTTACTAGCGAGCCAATACCATGAAGCATATATGTGTAGCCACCAATCAACAGCTCCTGAGCCTACCTAGGTTCTAGTTGATTAGATTTCTGGTTAATTTTCTAAAAGTGCCCCAAATGCCCTCAAAATAAGAGGACATCGTAGTTTTAATAAAAAAAAGTAGCTTTTTTATATTATTATTAAAATCAACTGCACTAGGCAGTTTTTGGGGTCTAAAGTTGGTGGGAGTGGGGTGTTGGAAAAAAAAATGAAATTATATATGTATGTGCTGATATACATATATATTAAAGAATGCTGCCCATCGCTGCGTGAGGTTATGAGGCCGTGTGTGACGGCATCAGCCCGAGGCTGCCATAGGAGCCTATGTGTGTGTGCTCTCGTAAGCGCAATGTTTATAAAAACAGTGTAATTACAAGATTGTTCTCCAGTCTTGCAATAGTTTAACATACTAATTGAGTGTGGGATTTTATTGAATGTTTAACACCTTGCTTGCTGCAATTATTTTTAAATAGCCAAATCTCCACTCACCACGTGTGTGATTTGGAACAGCCAATTCCATCTTTTTAGATAGTCACTGTCATTTTGTCAGAAACCTCTTCATTGATCTGCAGTTATTGTGTCATTTCTGTGGAAGCAAATTAGAGACAGTGATGTAGCAGAATTAGGCTTGTGAAGTCCAAACCTCCAATTTTATATTAAAATCTCAAGATATTTCAAGATGAAGATAAATAATTAGATATGCAATTCTAAAGGTGTGGAAAATAATTATAAATTAAAATCTGCAATAACCTTGTTTGCATAAGAGCGCGCATCCTTAAAGTGTGCTTTTAGCGTGTTCCCAATTATTCATTTTAACGGCTGTAGTGTAGTAAATTGTTTACACAAATAGTTCCTTTATCTTTAGTTTATCATGTAAAAAAGCTGCTTTTGCCTGTTGTAGAGCCACCCAAAATGTAAATTTCAGTACTGGCTATAAAAGAGCTATTCAAACAAGAAGGAACAGAAGAAATCACAATACCAGTGGGCGGTGTTAGAGAGAGGAACTAAATTGTTCATGTTCAACTGCTATCTTGAAGAACTGGCTTTTGTGTATAACCACATACAAGGAGATCATTGTGCACATAAAGAAAGATAAGATAATAAAGTGTGCTCTCTCTGCAAGCTTAACCCATCCGAATTGAGCAACTATCAAAATAGCTGTTTCAGATACAAAAATAAACCTAAACAATGTCTCGTACATTTTAAAATCTGCAGTTGATATAACAAGTCATAAGAAACACATCAAGGAAAAAACTATTTTACAAGTACACTGTACAGTGAGGGATACGCAAGCTTTTTTATTTATTCACTGTCACTAATGGTAGAATATTATTATATTTACACTTATGCCTCAAAGTTAAACTATAAGCAGTTATAGTTAGCTTCTACTAACAAATGTAATTTAACGGTTTACACTACTCAGATTTATGTTTGGTACAAGAACGCATGCTTTTTATTTTAGAAGTACTACTATGAGACACAGAAAACCCATGCAGGGCTGGATGTGGGATGTAGTTTAGGGAGCCCTGCTTCTGTAAACACTAAAAGATTATAATATATGTTAATGTGCAACTGTAATATACTTTATTTCTTTTACCCCCTCTCCTGAAGATCTGGAGTTTCCAGTTCTGAGAATTAGAAGTGCAGACTTTGCAAGCCTAACCCTGCTGGTCAGATAAGGAACTACACAACAATGAAGTTAAATTAAAATCACTGTGGCTAGATAGGTTTATTACCGTAACAAGCCCAGACTGGCTCCTCTAAATAGGACAAGTGGTGGGTGGGGTTTGACTGTTGAAAAACAACTGCAGCAAACAAGATGTTAGTGCATTAAACTATCCCACTCACCCAGCATATTAATTTACAGCAAAACTGCAGACAAATCTTGTAATTAGAAGTTGTTTAATGTATCTAATAATTTGTAGGAGCGCTGATGCGTTTATTACAGAAATATATTAGTTTGGATGGAGCACTATTAATTTTGCTCACTTGGATTTTTTAATTTTATTTCATTTGTTAAGGCTCAATCAAATTATTATAGAATCTCATGTGCACAGTGTCCTGTAGGTCAGGGCACAGATTTTCATAGGTTTGAGGTCCAGGCTCTGATTGGTCACTCCAGAACATTCCCTTTTAAACAGGACATGAAACCCAAAATGAACTTTCCAATATAGTTCTGTTATTAAAAGGACATTAAACACTTTGAGATGGTGATATAAAAAATGATAAATTGTATATATATGTGTGTGTGTATATATATATATATATATATATATATATATATATATATATATAAACTTAACAATATACTTTCATTATTTATTTTGTCCCCTTTTCCTGTAATTCCATTCTGAAGTTGTGAGATTTTCAGTTTCTGTTAGAAATGGAAGTGCAGAACACGGTTATATTCCACACAGCCATTGGCTGCACACTCTAGTGACCTATTTATAACTGTCCCTAATTTGCCACAGCAGAGAATGTAACCTAAGTTACAACATGGCAGCTCCTATTGGTTTATAGACACTAAAACTGTACACTTCATTTGTTAATATTTAAACAGCTAATGAAACTTCAAAAAAAAAATATATACATCTATGTTATTCTCATACTAATCTTTTCTTTGAATGCATCATTCTGTCTAGCATTTATTTAGTGTTTAACCTCTTAAGGACATATGACGGAATTTTTCCGTCATAAAACAATTGAGCAAACTGAAAGCTGTGTCCTTAAAGGGTTAATATCCCTTTAGATTTTCTTTATTTTCTTGGTATCCTTTGTTGAAAAGCAGGTGGGTAGGCTTAGGAGTGTTTACATTTCAGCACTAATATGGCAATTTTGCAAGTATGTTTCTAACAATGTTATACCCTGTGCACACACTGCTGCCATCTAGTGCTCTTTTTGCAAAACTGCGACCATTTAGTTCTCCGGACTTGCCCGCTACCTACCTAGATATTTTCATCAACAGCGAACAAAGTAAATTTGACAATAGAAGTAAATTAGATTTTTTTATTGTATGCTCTGTCTGGATAATGGTTTCATGTCCCTTTAAGTTAGAGGCTCACATTGTACCAATTTCTTATGAAAAAGCTGTACAGGTAACACACAGCAACCTGACGGATTGCACTAAATTTCAAACAGGCTTTGTGCCCCATACAGGGATGTAACATTTCTGGAAATTTTTGTTATGGGAAATAAAATAAAAAACTTTCCAGAAAATTTCAGAATAATTCAAAAGAAACGCAGAGCGGAGTACTCTTACAATTGAAAGACATTTTGTTACATAGGGAACATAAAATGCAGTGTGTATAAAAGTATTATGCTTGAAATAAAAGTACAGATTATTCAGTAAATAATATTCTAAATTTGCTTTTTTAAAACTTAATTTTTTTGTTACAAATGGAACTAGAAGGTCTGGATATGTAAAGAACATGTGTATTGTAAGGAGCCTCTTCTGCCAGAACAAGGAAAACCCCCCCTCCCACACAAACACAAAAAAAAACAACACAAAAATGGAAAAATTAAAGGGACAGTCAAGTCCAAAAAAACTTTCATGATTTAAAAAGAGCATGTGCTTTTAAACAACTTCCCAATTTACTTTTATCACCAATTTTGCTTTGTTCTTTTGATATTCTTAGTTACAAGCTAAACCTAGGAGGTTCATATGCTAATTTCTTAGACCTTGAAGACTGCCTCTTATCTGAATGCATTTTGACCACTAGAGGACATTAGTTCATGTGTTTCATATAGATAGCATTGAGCTCATGCACGTGAAGTGACCAAGGAGTGAGTTCTGATTGGCTAAAATGCAAGTCTGTCAAAAAATCTGAAATAAGGGGGCAGTCTGCAGAGGCTTAGATACAAGGTAATTACAGAGGTAAAAAGTGTATTAATATAACTGTGTTGGTTGTGCAAAACTGGGGAATGGGTAATAAAGGGATTATCCGTCTTTTTAAACAACACAAATTCTGGTGTTGACTGTCCCTTTAAATAAACTATGTATATGACTCTAAAAGAGGCTCATGGAGAGTCTGCTGGGCCAGTAAAGAGACAGAGCGTCATTTTAAACAACTTTCTCATTTTCTTCTGTTATCAAATTTTCATTTTGTATCTTTTGATGGAAAAAAATTCCTCAGGAGGGTTTCTGGAGCGACAGCAGTTTTGCAAGAATGTTATTTATTTACAAGGGCACTAGATAGCAGCACTATACCCTGACACGTAGTGCTCCAGCCACCTACCTAAGTATCTCTTCAACAAAGAATATCATCAGAACAAAAGCAAATTTGATAATTTAAGTAAATTGGAAACATTTTAAAATTGTATTCTCTGTCCGAATCACAAAAGAAAATGTTTTGAAATTCATATCCCTTTAATAATTTGTGTTTTCAGTTATTGACAATAGGGTTCCAGAATATATTGCTCTTGCAAGAGCTTGATACACTTTTTCCTGATTATGGAAACGTATGATGCATTTTTGGAGGCACTTGTTTGCGTCACTTGCTGCTGGCGGAGAAGTCCTTTATGATGATGCGTTACAGGAGCAATGTTTCTGAAATGGAACATTGGAGGAAAAGCTAATTGCACTTTCATTGTTGTGGCCCTCATTTAATTCCATTAAAGGGACATTCTACATTAGATTTTTCTGTGCATTAATGTTTTGTAGATGATCCATTTATATAGCCCATCTGGGAGTGTTTTTGTAACAATGTAAAGTTTTGCTTATTTTTAAATAGCATTGTGATGATTTTTAGACTCCTAACCAAGCTCTAAAGTTTTAGATGTTTACAGACTTCAGACTGCTTCTGTTTGTATAATGGGTCGTTTCATATGCAGGGGAGTGAGGTGGAGAGGTTCTGCTATCGGTCCCTTTCAGTGGGTGTCCCAGGCTTATCTAATTAACAGTGTTAAAGGGACAGTCTACAACAGAATTCGTATTGCTTTAAAACATACATAAATGCCTTTATTACCCATTCCCAAATTTTGCATAACCAACACAGTTATAATAATATACTTTTTAACTCTGTAATTACCTTATATCTAAGCCTCTACAGACTGCCCCCTTATTTCAGTTCTTTTGACAGACTTGCATTTTAGCTAATCAGTGCTGGCTCCTAGGTAACTCCATATGCATGAGCACAGTGTTATCTATATGACTCACATGAACTAACACCCTCTAGTGGTGAAAAACTGTAAAAAAGCATTCAGCTTAGGGGCGGCCTTCAAGGTGTAAGAAATTAGCATATCAACCTCCTAGGTTTAGCTTTCAACTAAGAATACCAAGAGAACAAAGCAAAATTGGTGATAAAAGTAAATTAGAAAGTTGTTTAAAATTACATGCCCTATCTGAATCATGAAAGTGTTTTTTGAACTAGACTGTCCCTTTAAATTGGGAGCTTCTAAGTAAGTTTTTAAAAGGTTTTATACTGGATCTTTACTTCAGTTTCTGTGCATATTATTATTTAGAGAAGTGTTTATTATATGCAGTGTGTATACTGTCCCTTTAATGTCTTTAGGACACCTCTGGCCCGCAAGGATGTGTTTTGTCATCCTTGTAGCATTTGGAAAAGCAAAATTCTTTTTGACACCATTTGCAAATTGCAGTTTTTTTTCTCAGAGAAGAAATTGTACCATGGAAAGGTTTCCTAAAGCTGGGTGTTGTTCTCACCATTTTACTGAGAGGATAAAAACAATTTAGTGGCCAGATCACAGGCAAACACTAAGCTGTAGCGGGGCAGCAGAACATTGGTAGGAATCAAGTCATCATTTAGATAAAACTAATACAGTTAAAATATGGTTCAGTTTCAGAAGAATTTAAACTCTTAGCTTTCAATTAAAATGAAACTTTCATGATCCAGATAGAGAATGCAACTTTCCAATTTACTGAGCATGTGCAGGAATTCACACCTATATGACGTCCTGCAGCCTCCTCCTTTGTGGGGGAAAAAAATAAAATATTTCACTATAATTTATTATGCACTTGTTAACCGCTTTGTGCTATTAGGATGTTCCATGCCGTCCTAACAGGGCTGGGTTTTAACGCCATTAGGGCAGCATGGAACGTCCTACCTTATTTGGTGTCCTGCAAGCTCCTCCTTCCTGGGAATGAAAAATCGGACTGGGGGTGTGCCTTGCAGTTTAGGCAGTCTCCCATGATTCAATTGGAGCCTGTAAATCACATGATCACATTGCCAATCGCGTGATTTCAATTTTCCAGCGTTTGTATTAGTACTTTTGTTACGATCTAAGCACTTGCTCCCCAGCATGAAGGTTTAATTATGCAATTCTACTGTTTTCAATGGTCACGAGAGGGCAGAAACAACTCAATCAACTATACAAGACGGAGCCTACAAGCAAAATAAACTGAAACCTTTTTCCCTTACAGCGCCCCTAGTGACAGAAATGCATATTTCTCTTTTATTTGAGAATAGCATCCTCAGTATTTTTTTAGTATCTGTATTCCAGGATTTGCTTTAGGTTACAGGAATTGCAATCATTTGAGACTTTATTTAAAGGGACATAATACTCGTATGCTAAATCACTTGAAACTGATGCAGTATAACTGTAAAAAGCTTACAGGAAAATATCACCTGAACATCTCTATGTAAAAAAGGAAGATATTTTACCTCACAATCTCCTAAGTTCAGCAGAGTAAGTTCTGTGTAAAAACGTATACTCAGTTACTGCCCAGCTGCAGGTAAAAAAAAAAAAATGAAGAAATGAACAGCAGCCAATCAGCATCAGCAGCGCTGAGGTCATGAACTCTTTTACTGTAATCTCATGAGATTTCACTTAACTCTCATGAGATTTCATTGTAAACTTCCCTAATCTAAATAGGGAAATAATATGAGAGTGCACGAGGCTCATCCTTTCAGCTGTCCCAGGACAGACATACTAATATGCTGCTTAGAAATCCTTTACAATGGGATGTGGCTACTGAGGAACTTTTGAGGTAAAATATCTTTCTTTTTTACATAGAGATGTTCAGGTGATATTTTCTAGTCAGCTTTTTACAGCTATGCTGCATCACTTTCAAGTGTTTAAACATTTGGGTATTATGGCCCTTTAAATTATCATGTCTTTCATAAAAGTCTTCATGTCATATAGTTTTTAGAAATAATATTGGAGGATGAAATATATGATCATCATGTCATAAGCATTATTTTTAAGAAAGATTTAAACATGGCAGCACCTATGAGTAGAGGGAAGGGAGAATAGGTTTGCACTTACAGTGATTGTAAATCCTAGTGTTTGTGAAATGCCAGGATTTACCAGTGCAAGAAATAACACTATGCTTACCTGATAAATTATTTTCTTTCCTGGCATGAAGAGTCCACAGATCTATTTAATTACTAGTGGGATTTCAACTCTTGGCCACCAGGGGGAAGCAAAGAACACCCCAGCAGAGCGTGATTAAAGGGACATTCCAGTCAAAATTTAAATGCATAGATTTATTACATCTTTGACTAGAAAAATATTTGCAATATACTTGTATTGGCAAAAATGCTTCTTGTAAAAGTTATCACTGTTTTAGTGTTGACAATTTTCTCTGCATGTGCATGTGAAGCATAGCTAGATATTGTCACTGCACCCACATTTTAAATAATGCAGCTTCTCAGATCATCAGTGGGGCTTGTAATCATGTCAGCAATCAACAAAGAGTCATTAACAGATGGTACAAGCACCTTAGGCTCTCTGAGCAAGTGCTGTGTTTAAAATGTTGGTGCACGGTGCATACTTAAATACAATTTTAAAACAGCTATAGCTTTTATTAGAAGCATTTTTGCTAATATATATATACTGAAATGCACCCAATTTTGGCTGTAATATCCCTTTAAGTATCACTCCCATTTCCCATAACTCCCAGTCATTCAGCCGAAGGAATATAGAAAGAGAAGATGACATAATGGTATAGAGGTGCTTGAAGTTTAAGACAAACACCATCTCAAAAATAAATCAAGGGCAGGTCGTGCATGGAGAGTCCACAAATCCATTCAATTACTAGTGGGAACCAATACCCAAGCTAGAGGACTCAGAATGGAAGAAAGGGAGAACAAGACAGGCGTACCTAAACAGAAGGCACCACAGCTAGAAGAAACTTCCTCCCATAAGTTAATAAGTAAAAAAGTATGCAATGAGGACCAAGAGGCCACCTCACAGGTCTGTTCCACAAAAACCTCATATTCTAAAGGCCCAAGAAGGAGAGCCAGCCCTAGAGGAAAGAACCAAACTCTTTCAGAAGGCTGTTGTCCAACCGACTCGTAAGCCAACCTAAGAACACTACGCAACCCAAAGAAAAATAGAAGAAAAGGCCTTCTGATTTCCAGAAAATACAACAAAAAAAGGGCAATAGATAATCTTCAGGTACCAGCAGATAAACTTCAGAGCACGCACAACATCCAGGTTATGCAAAAGCCGTTTCTTAATAAAGGAAGGATTAAGACACAAAGGAACAAAAATTTCTTGAGTGATATTGCGGTCCGAAACCATCTTAAGAAAAGGTATCAATTTGGTATGAAGGACCGCCCTATCCGAATAAAAAAAAAAATAAAGGAAGGGAGGTCACACTGCAGAGACGAAGCCCAAAGACTCTACGAGCAAGAGAAATAGAGAGAAGAAACAAAATCTTCCAAGACAATAATTAAAAATCAACAGAGTGCATAGGCTCAAACGGAGCCCGCTGCAGAACCCTAAGAGCAGGATTGAGACTCCACGGAGTAACAACAGACTACAACACATGCCTGATTCTAACTAAGGGCTGAACAAAGGATAGAACATTCAATAAGTCAGCCAGATGCGAGCGAAAGAACTGAGAGGACAGAGATCTGGCCCCTCAGAGAAGTGACTGACAAGCCTGTCTCCAGGCCTGAATCATAGATCAATCACCTAGTCTGCAAAATCTAGTACAGACAAGACTAGGCATGCAATCTCCAAGCAGTCAGCTTCAGAGAATCTAAGTTAGGATGTAGAAAAAGATCTTGAGGTAGAAGGTCCTTCCTTTAAAGGAATCCCCACGGGGAAAAGGACGACATCTGCACCAGATCCGCAAAACGATTCTGTGAGCTCAAGCCGGAGCTACTCCGAAGGTCACTCATGTGAGACACGGGCTATCACCCGAGGAAGGAGGGTAAGTGGAGGAAAAATGAAAATGTAACAAAAGTCCCATGAAAACGCCAGAACGTTGATCAGAGCTGCTTGCGGATCCCTTGATTATGATCTGTAAATTGAATGTTCAGCGTTTAGACAAGAACGCCATCAGATCCAACTCCTGAACTCCCCATTTGAAAGTTAACACTGAGAATACTCCCGGATGTAGAGCCCACTCTCCTGTATGAAGGTCTATCTGCTCAGAAAATCTGCTTCCCAGATGTCCACTTCTGGGACGTGGAAGGCAGAAAGTAGGCCATTGTGAGACTCCGCCCGCTGAAGAACGCAAGTTCCTCTTTCATGGCAAAGGAACTTCTTGTTCTTCCCTGGCGGATAATATACACCACCGAAGAAAAGTTATCCATTTGAAATCTGCTAAACCACACCAAACTCAATTAGTCCAAGCTATCAGAGCAATAGAGCAATGAAGATAGTCGAAAACTCTAGGATATTAATGGAAGAAAAGACTTCTCCCGAGTCCAAAATCCCTGAGCTTAAGAAAACCCAGACTGCACCCTATCCCGACAGGCTGGTGGCTGAAGACACAATCTTCCAAGAAGGTCTCAGGAAGCTTTTAGAGAAGGGAATACCGCTCCTTGAGGAACAGAATACAAGGCCAAAGCGTGGAGTGAATAGAGCAAGTTCTTCTTCCATCTCCCTGTTCAAAATATCCATTGAATATAAGATCCCCCGATAGAGGACGAATCTGATATTAAACTGATAAGAGCGGATACCACACTTGATCCTAGCCAAAAGGCTGAGAAAAAGACAGGAAGCAAGAAGTTTGGATATCCTGACCTCTGTCAAGAAAATCTTCAAGGAGATCGAGCCTATGATCGTTATCCAAAAAAAATATACCCTGGTATAAGGCACCAAGGAACTCTTTTTCAGATTCATATTCCCCTCGTGAGAGCGGAGAAACAACAAGATAATTCGTAAGGCAAATAGCTAAATGAAAAAATGCCGCCTGAACCAAAATATCGTCCAGGTAAGGAGCCACCACAATTTCTTGAGATCTGGCCACAGCCAGAGAAGCCCCTAGAACCTTCTAAAGATTTGAGGGGCCGAGGATGGGCTGAAGGGAAAGACTATAAACATAAATGTCTGTCTAGAAATGAAAATCCTAATTATTCCTTGTGTAAGAACACAAAGGAAGTGTCCCTCAGTTCGAAGAAGGAAATTAATTGACCCTCTTTATCGAAGGGAAGGACAATCGAAGTTTCCAAGTTGAAAGGCCAAACCTAGAAAAATCTAATGGTACTTCATAGTCCGGGGGTCTGGTACTCAGAAGGTGGAACTGAACCACTCTGTCCCTAGACAGCTACAGATTTGAAGCCTGCAACCCAGACCACTGTGGATCATCTGAGCTGGAAGTCCTGCTCAGTCGGAGGAGATTCTCTTAACAAATAGAGAAAAAAAACTCTCCCTACATTAAATCTCTGAGAGAGGACAAAACATGAACATCCATCCTGTATCTTTTACCATACAAGATAAAAGGAGATCAAACAACACAAATCATAGATGATCAATAGAGATTTTTATGCTGGAAGCCAAGTCATATCCGGATAACTGATCACCACTCCCTGAGTATGGATTCATTAAAAGAAAATCCACTCTCTATAAAAAGGACATAACATGCTATATATAACCTTTATAAAAAGGAAACAACCAGTACAAGCTGGAAATTTCCTCACCTAGATGGGAAATTAAAAATTGTCTCCATACTTTTTAGCTTGTGCAAAACAGGCTTCCAAAAACAAAACAAAAAAAGTACAAATGAAGGATAACTAGGATTTCTCTGGCAATAGTGCTCGGTGAGAAACATTGTACCTAACTACAATAATATATGGAGTCAAAAACTAAAACCTAGAGTTATATCAGACCAGGGAGTCATGCCCCCATGTGCACTAAAACCTCTAATGACTCGTGTCCCAGTGAGTTACCACTGAGACCCCAGAGGGCTCCTTCGTTGTACAAAAAAAATACAAAAACCAAAGAGAAAATACATTTCCAGTGTCAAGCTAACATCAGAGAACTAACTCTGTTACAGGACAGGCAGTCAGACAATGAAAATATAAAGATTTTAGTTACCACATGTCACTAATAAATGTGTCTTAAAGGGACATGAAGCCCAATTTATTTATTTCGTGATTTAGACAGAGCATGCAACAACTTTCCAATTTACTCCTATTATTTAATTTGCTTCCTTCTCTTGTTATACTTTGCTGAAAGGTTTATCTAGAAAAGCTCAGGAGCAGCAAAGAACCTAGGTTCTAGCTGCTGATTGGTGGCTGCATATATATGCCGATTGGCATTGGCTCACTCATGTGTTCAGTTAGAAACCAGTAGTGCATTGCTGCTCCTTTAACAAATGATACCAAGAGAATGACGCACATTTGATAATAGAAGTAAATTGGAAAGTTGTTTAAAATTGCATGTTCCACCTAAACCATGAAATCATTTTTTGGGGTTTTATGTCCCTTTAAGGAGCCATTATGTTATGTCTTAAGGGTCCATTATGTTACAAACATTAAGAGACTCATGCAAATAAGCATAAGGGTTAAAAACTTCTTGCTATGAGTCATATATAGATCTATATATAAACGGCCACAAGATGGCAGCAAACACTAGGGAACCATGAAAAACAGAATTTATGCTTACCTGATAAATAACTTTCTCTTACGGTGTATCCAGTCCACGGATTCATCCTTACTTGTGGGATATTCTCAATCCCTACAGGAAGTGGCAAAGAGAGCACACAGCAGAGCTGTCCATATAGCTCCCCTCGGGCTCCGCCCCCCCCAGTCATTCGACCAACGGTTAGGAGAAAAAGGAGAAACCATAGGGTGCAGTGGTGACTGTAGTTTTACAAAAATAAATTTGAACCTGACTTAATTGCCAGGGCGGGCCGTGGACTGGATACACCGTAAGAGAAATTAATTTATCAGGTAAGCATAAATTCTGTTTTCTCTTACATTGTGTATCCAGTCCACGGATTCATCCTTACTTGTGGGATACCAATACCAAAGCTTTAGGACACGGATGAAGGGAGGGAACAAGTCAGGTAACCTAAACGGAAGGCACCACTGCTTGCAAAACCTTTCTCCCAAAAATAACCTCCCAAGAAGCAAAAGTATCAAATTTGTAAAATTTGGCAAATGTATGCAGTGAAGACCAAGTCGCTGCCTTCCAAATCTGTTCAACAGAAGCCTCATTCTTGAAAGCCCATGTGGAAGCCACAGCTCTGGTGGAATGAGCTGTAATTCGTTCAGGAGGCTGCTGTCCAGCAGTCTCATAGGCCAATCGGATGATACTTTTCAGCCAGAAGGAAAGAGAGGTAGCAGTCGCTTTCTGACCTCTCCTCTTACCAGAATAGACAACAAACAAGGATGATGTTTGTCTGAAATCTTTAGTTGCATTTAAATAGAATTTTAAAGCACAAACCACATCAAGATTGTGTAACAGTCGTTCCTTCTTAGAGACTGGATTAGGGCACAGAGAAGGAACAATGATTTCCTGGTTAATATTCTTATTAGAAACCACTTTTGGAAGGAAACCAGGTTTGGTACGCAAAACAACCTTATCTGCATGGAACACCAGATAGGGTGAATTACACTGCAAAGCAGACAATTCAGAAACTCTTCGAGCAGAAGAAATAGCTACCAAAAACAAAACTTTCCAAGATAATAACTTAATATCTATGGAATGTAAAGGTTCAAACGGAACCCCTTGAAGAACTGAAAGAACTAAATTTAGACTCCATGGAGGAGCCACAGGTTTGTAGACAGGCTTGATTCTAACTAGGGCCTGTGCAAAGCTTGTGTAACAGGATAGACAGAGCAGATATCTGTCCCTTTAAAGAACTAGCTGCCAAACCTTTCTCCAATCCTTCTTGGAGAAAAGACAATATCCTTGGAATCCTAATCTTACTCCACGAGTAACCCTTGGATTCACACCAACAAAGATATTTCCGCCATATCTTATGGTAGATTTTCCTGGTGACAGGCTTTCTGGCCTGGATCAGAGTATCTATAACTGATTCAGAGAACCCACGCTTAGCTAGAATTAAGCGTTCAATCTCCAAGCAGTCAGTTGCAGAGAAACTAGATTTGGATGCTTGAAAGGACCTTGTATTAGAAGATCCTGCCTCAATGGCAGTTTCCATGGTGGAACCAATGACATGTCCACTAGGTTTGCATACCAAGTCCTGCGTGGCCACGCAGGCGCTATCAGAATTACCAAAGCCTTCTCCTGTTTGATTCTGGCTACTAGCCGAGGGAGAAGAGGAAACGGTGGAAAGACATAAGCTAGACTGAATGACCAAGGCGCTACTAAAGCATCTATCAATGCCGCCTTGGGATCCCTGGACCTGGATCCGTAAAGGGGAAGTTTGGTGTTCTGACGGGACGCCATCAGATCCAATTCTGGAATGCCCCATAGCTGGGTCAGCTGAGCAAAAACCTCCGGGTGGAGTTCCCGCTCCCCCGGATGGAAAGTCTGACGACTCAGAAAATCCGCCTCCCAGTTGTCTACTCCTGATTGATGTATGCTACAGTCGTGATGTTGTCCGACTGAAATCTGATGAATTTGGCCTCCGCTAGTTGAGGCCATGCCTGGAGAGTATTGAATATCGCTCTCAGTTCCAAAATGTTTATCGGGAGAAGAGATTCTTTCTGAGACCATAGACCCTGAGCTTTCAGGGAGTCCCAGACCGCACCCCAGCCTACGTTCACCTTCCACCCGTGAGACCTTAGAAAGGCCAGAATGATGTCTGTATGAGCCTTGGCTCTGTGAAAAGACGACGCCTGTACCCTAGCACCTTTGTGAAAATTCTGGGAGCGGTGGCCAACCCGAAAGGAAGGGCCACGAACTGGTAATGCGTGTCCAGAAAGGCGAACCTTAGGAACCGATGATGATCTTTGTGGATAGGAATATGTAGGTACGCATCCTTTAGATCCACGGTAGTCATATACTGACCTTCCTGGATCATCGGCAAGATTGTCCGAATGGTTTCCATTTTGAAAGATGGAACTCTGAGGAATTTGTTTAGAATTTTTAGATCCAGGATTGGCCTGAAAGTTCCTTCCTTTTTGGGAACTACGAACAGGTTTGCTTAAAAGCCCAATCCTTGTTCTGCAATTGGAACTGGGTGTATCACTCCCATCTTTAGAAGATCTTCTACACAACGTAAGAACGCCTGTTTCTTTGTCTAGTCTGAAGACAAATGAGAAATGTGGAACCTTCCCCTTGGGGGAGAGTCCTTGAATTCTAGAAGATACCCCTGAGCAACATTTTTGAATGCCCAGGGATCTGGAACATCTCTTGCCCAAGCCTGAGCAAAGAGAGAGAGTCTGCCCCCTACTAGATCCGGTACCGGATCGGGGGCTACCCCTTCATGCTGTCTTGGTAGCAGGCGCAGGCTTCTTGGCCTGTTTACCCTTGTTCCAGCCCTCCAAGGGTTTCCAGGTTGCTTTGGGCTGTGAAGCGTTACCTTCCTGCTTTGCGGCAGCAGAGGTTGAAGCAGGTCCGCTCCTGAAGTTGCGAAAGAAGTGAAAATTAGCCTTGTTTTTGGCCTTAAACGGTCTATCCTGCGGGAGGGCATGGCCCTTCCCCCCAGTGATATCCGCGATAATTTCTTTCAACTCGGGACCAAAAAGGGTCTTCCCCTTGAAAGGAATGTTTAGTAACTTTGTTTTGGACGACACGTCAGCCGACCATGATTTGAGCCAAAGCGCTCTTCGCGCCATAATGGCAAAACCTGAATTTTCCGCCGCTAACTTAGCTAATTGGAAAGCGGCATCAGTGATAAAAGAATTAGCCAGCTTTAGAGCATGAATTCTATCCATGACCTCGTCATATGAAGTCTCCCTCTGGAGCGACTCCTCCAGCGCCTCAAACCAAAAGGCCGCTACAGTAGTTACCGGAATAATGCAGGCAATTGGTTGAAGAAGGAAACCTTGCTGAACAAATATTTTCTTCAGCAAACCTTCCAATTTTTTATCCATAGGGTCTTTGAAAGCACAACTGTCCTCTATTGGTATAGTAGTACGCTTAGCAAGTGTTGAAACTGCTCCCTCTACCTTAGGGACCGTCTGCCACGCGTCCTGCCTGGGGTCGTTTATGGGGAACATTTTCTTAAAGATAGGGGGGGGGGGGGGGGACAAAAGGTACACCTGGTCTCTCCCACTAGCTAGTCACAATATCCGCCACTCTCTTCGGGATCGGAAACGCCTCAGTGTATACAGGGACCTCTAAAAACCTGTCCATTTTACACAATTTTTCTGGGACCACCATGGGGTCACAATCATCCAGCGTAGCTAAAACCTCCTTAAGCAGGACGCGGAGGTGTTCCAGCTTAAATTTAAACGCTAAGGAATCTGACTCTGCCCGCTGAGAAACTTTTCCGGTGTCAGAAATTTCTCCCTCAGACAGACCGTCCCTCACTGCCACTTCAGAGTGTTGTGAGGGTACTACAGATAAATCATCCAAAGCTTCTGATTGCTCATCCTCTGTTCTTAAAACTGAGCTATCGCGCTTCTTTGGAAAAACTGGCAGTTTGGATAAAAATGCTGCAAGGGAATTATCCATGACTGCTGCTATTTGTTGTAAGGTAATAGGGGCCAATGCGCTAGAGGTACTAGGCATCGCTTGCGCGGGCGTAACTGGTGTCGACACATGGGGAGAGGAATTATCCTCGTTACCTTCCGTTAAAGAATCATCTTGGGCTACATTTTTAAGTGTCACTGCATGGTCTTTAAAATGTTTAGATACCTTAGCACACTTTAAACACAAATGCAATGGGGGTACCGCCATGGCTTTTAAACACATAGAACAGGGTCTATCTGAAGGCTCAGACATGTTTGACAGACTTATACAGCACTCAAATACAGTAAAAAACACTTTTTGAAAAAAACGTTACTGTGCCTTTAAATAATAAAAAGCACACACTTTTTTACCAAATCTCCAAAAAACATCCAATCTTTATGAAATTTTCACCACATGATCCTAATGCTTTGAAAAGATTGCACACAAATTAACAATTAACCCCTTATTGCCCAAACCGGAGCAAATTGAAGCAGGCTACCGGTTTAACACACTACAGCACTGTGCCACAGTCTCTGCTGTGGCCCTACCTTCCTTGGGGATTACTTTTGGACGAAAATAAGCCTCCCTGGAGTCCTCCTGCAATCTCTGGACTCTACATGTGAAGCTGCATGAAGCTGTCTTGCAAAAGAACTGCGCAACTGAGGCGCGAAAATGAGGCCCCCTCCCTCTTCACTCCGGAGTTGTGGGGCCTTTCTGAGTCAAATTCGGTGTCTAACAATATGCCAGGCGTATTAAAAACCCAAAAAGTGTTCCAAACATAAAAAACACTTGTGCAAATATGAGATTATACTAATAAAATAATCGATTTAGCCTATAACAGTGTCCACCAGTATTTAAGCCCTTTAACTAAGCCATCCTTCTATACTGAGTCTCAGAATATGGCTTACCTTCCCACATGGGGATTTCTGTCAGTCTTCTAGCATTACCAAGTCTTGTTAGAAAAAAAGTGACTGAGCATACCTTAAGCAGTTAAGCCTGCGAACTGTTCCCCCCAACTGAAGTTCTCCGGTACTCCGGTCCTGTGTGGGAACAGCAATGGATTTTAGTTACAACATGCTAAAATCTTTTTCCTCTCAGCAGAAATCTTCATCACTTTCTGCCTCAGAGTAAATAGTACAAACCGGCACTATTTTAAAATAACAAACTCTTGATTGAAGAAATAAAAACTACAAATCTAACACCACATACTCTTTACCCTCCCGTGGAGATGCTACTTGTTAGAGCGGCAAAGAGAATGACTGGGGGGGCGGAGCCTGAGGGGAGCTATATGGACAGCTCTGCTATGTGCTCTCTTTGCCACTTCCTGTAGGGATTGAGAATATCCCACAAGTAAGGATGAATCCGTGGACTGGATACACCATGTAAGAGAAAAGGACAGGAGAAAAATGTCCTGCCAACTGAATACAGGTTTAAAGGAACAAAAGCAACGCAGTCCCTCTTCATGTCTTAAAGGGACAGTCAACACCAGAATTTTTGTTGTTTAAAAATAGATAATCCCTTTATTACCCATTCCCAAGTTTTACATTACCAACACAGTTATATAAATACACTTTTTACCTCTGTGATTATCTTGTATCTATGCATCAGCAAACTGCCCCCTTATTTCAGTTATTTTGACAGACTTGCTTTTTAGCCAATCAGTGCTCACCCCAGGCTAACTTCACGTGCACGAGCTCAATGTTATCTATATGAAACATTAACTAATGCCGTCTAGTGGTCAAAATGCATTCAGATTAGAGGCAGTCTTCAAGGTCTATGAAATTAGCATATGAACCTCCTAGGTTTAGCTTTCAACTAAGAATACCAAGAGAACAAAGCAAAATTGGTGATAAAAGTAAATTGGAAAGTTGTGTAAAATTACATGCCCTATTTAAATCATGAAAGTTTTTTTTGGACTTGACTGTCCCTTTAAATAAAAACTATTATGCGTAACAAAGAGCGCCAAAAACACAGCTCTTGGCGGGTAGCACAGACTAAAGTGCGTACCACCGCCACAGAATATTACAATAAAATGGCGCCAAAAACCCCCAAAACAGCCTAAAGTGAAAACAAAAACACTATAAGGCTTAACCTTGAAGGGAAAAATCTAACAGAGCAGAATAAGGAAAAACCCTGTTCCCGTTCAAAAGACCTATCCCAACAAAGTAATGCATTGCGCTAATGGTGCGCATAACTATCGTCATTGACACAAACAAATAAGCCTAAATCAGTATATCGACTGGTAACCAAATAATGCTGGTCCTACAACGTGAGTAAGAGAGATCAGGGGAACGTGAACAAACAGACTCTCTAGACCCCGTCCTGTCTAAACATATTTAACAGCATAAGCAGGACGACGGTAAACTGTAAACTCACTGACTCGTGTTCCGGCTCCACAACATGTAGTAATGGCACAGAACCGGTGTTCTGTCGAGAACTCCAATTCCTTGAAAACTCCAATCTTCTATTTTCACCATCTGTTTTTGCCTGTCTTGGGGGACGCACCGTCAATCTTCTGGCATACACCCCAAGTAAACCTTGGAGAATGAGGTTTAACAAGGGGGGCTCTGCCCACCCTGAACCCCCCGGGCGGAGGCAAAATAGATAGTGAAGATAGGCCCATCTGATTGGTTGTGAATCCTGTCACTCACTGAGACAGAGACCAATTAGATTATGGAATCACCGGAAGTCACGTCAGATTGGAGTTTTCAATGTATTGGAGTTCTCGATAGAACACCGGGACCACATGGAAGCGGTCTCTACCGTGAATCTGCCAGATCTGTGACTGGACAGAATAATAAACATAGGGAAAATATTGTGCCTCTAAAAAGGCATCGGCTTAACCTCCTCCTCATGCCCCCAACTGTGAGAAATAGCTGTAAAAACCCCTTAGTAAATAGGATATGAACAGCGGAGGTCCCATAACCTAACAAGATTAGATTAACCCCCTCTTAAACTCACATTAGTACAACCTTCCCCTATACTTCCAGGGAACAAAGTATGTTGTATAGCGGTTCCTGTTAAGAATAGACAGGGAAGCCCCATTGCTTGCATGAAAGTTGGATTTCCAGCCTGTTTTCTAGACTGATTAGATTAAAAAGATATCCCCAGTAGAGGATATCAAATTTTTCCAGACCCCTCCATGAGTCAATGAGATGCCAACCGGACACTTATTAATGTCCCCTCCCTGACTAAAGGATTAATAAGTAACAAAATCCCCACAGTAAAGGGATATTATACTCAGAACTCCACAAACCCCCTGAAATGCTATATCCTCCTAACCTAGAAGGAATAAAAACCTAAGGAGTTTCAGGGCAGGAACAGCTTCCTAGGTATGCCAGAATCAGATAAGTAATCAACTCTGGTTTTCTATATAGGGGTAGCATACATGTTAGAAGTTAAGCAAAAACTACCTCGCCTTCTTCCAACTACTAAAACCATTACTCTTACTAAAGAGATTGACATGGACACAGCATAGCCCCAATCCTTGCTTGCAGGGAAAAGTAACCATTAAAAGGATTAAACAGTTGATCTTCTTCAGACACATCTTCACACACCCCCTACGATGTATGAAGCAAAGAATGACTGGGAGTTATGGGAAGTGGGAGTGATACTTAACAGCTCTGCTGGGGTGTTCATGGCTTCCCCCTGGTGGCCAGGAGTTGAATTCCCACTAGTAATTTAATGTATTTGTGGACTCTCCATGCCATTGGAAAGAAAAAGGGGACTTTCGCTATTTTATCACTGAGGTGATTTTAGCCAATAGCGTGCTAGCTATCCGGCAAAATGCCAGCTGGCCGGCACAGCTATTGGCTAAGAGGTAGAAACATCTCACTGAAAAATAGCGTTCTGCCGTGGGCTGCCTGAGGAGCTCAGCACGGTGAACACTGTAGACAAATAAAGAAACTTTCAGCATGAAACATTTTATACTTCATGACTGAAAATCCCCTTTATTTCTTGCACTGGTAAATCCTAGCGTTTCACAAGCGCTAGGATTAAATATCACTTTAAGTTTTCTTTTAAACCCTCTCTACTACTGGGGACTATTAGTGGCAGACAAAAAACAAAACATGTACAAACTAGTATGTGTAGAATATAGAATTGTTAAAGTAATTATCTAACAGGGTCTCCCCACAGCAGAACATAGAGGTACATAGAACAAGGCGGCGCTCATTACTTAGGAACCGGAATGTCCATAAATTACAGAAAAAAAAAAGAACAAATAAAAATAATAATAAAAAAGTATATTGCAAATTTTTTGTTCTACATATAATTAAAACACTTTATGTAACAATCTCAAGGTGTTTAATGTCACTATGATTCACACAGTAATTTATCGGCTTCATTCACCTACTGTTCTTTCTTCAACCCTTAGTCATCTCTCCCCTCCCAGACCCTCTTGTTAGAGTCTTTATTTGTACCACATACCTCACCCCTAGATGCTCAACTTCTTTGTTATTTTCAGACATCCATTCTCCTTATATCCCTCACTCAAAAATAATCTTATACAGGTAGAAAACCCTTTGGGTTTGGATTTCAGAAGATTTGTATATTTGCATCCGTAAAGTGTAAACAACAGTATCTCACAGCATTTAGTCAATATGTTTATGTCATAACACAGCTTAAAGAGATACGAAACCCAAAAATGTTCTTTTGTGATTCAGACAGAGAATATCATTTTAAAAAGGTTTTCCAATTTACTTATATTATTACATTTGTTTCAGTCTCATGATATTCTTTGTTGAGGAGATACCTAGGTAGGCATCTGGAGCACTACATAGCAGGAAATAGTGCTGCCCTCTAGTACTCTTGCAAATAAATAACATTCTTGCAAAACTGCTGCCTTATAATACCAACATGTGCACGCTCCTGAGCTTACATAACTGCTTTTCAACAAAAGATACCACGAGAACAAAGAAAATGTGGTAAAAGAAGTAAATTAGAAAGTTGTATGTTGTATCTGAACCATGAAAAATGTTGTGTTTCATATCCCTTTAAACATGCAACCTAAAAGTAATTTTATATAATTAGCTCTACTTTTGTATACCAAGTACCATCAGAAAGATAGTTCAGTACTTTAATTAGGAAGATAATATTTGTTGGTTTAATAGACTATTATTTGCATTTTAGAACACAAAATCCAAACCAGACACCGGCAGAGAAGATTGTGACTTACAGGAAGGGAAAAACATAATTTATGCTTACCTGATAAATTTATTTCTCTTGTAGTGTAGTCAGTCCACGGGTCATCCATTACTTATGGGATTATATCTCTTCGTAACAGGAAGTGCAAGAGGATCACCCAGCAGAGCTTGCTATATAGCTCCTCCCCTCACATGTCATATTCAGTCATTCGACCAAAGCAGACGAGAAAGGAGAAACCATAGGGTGCAGTGGTGACTGGAGTTTAATTAAAATTTAGGTCTGCCTTAAAGACAGGGCGGGCCGTGGACTGACTACACTACAAGAGAAATAAATTTATCAGGTAAGCATAAATTATGTTTTCTCTTGTTAAGTGTAGTCAGTCCACGGGTCATCCATTACTTATGGA
This sequence comes from Bombina bombina, assembly GCF_027579735.1. NCBI lineage: Eukaryota > Metazoa > Chordata > Amphibia > Anura > Bombinatoridae > Bombina > Bombina bombina. The sequence continues at coordinate 1,543,436,735 of NC_069499.1, forward strand.
ATACCAATACCAAAGCTAAAGTACACGGATGAAGGGAGGGACAAGGCAGGAACTTTAAACGGAAGGAACCACTGCCTGAAGTACCTTTCTCCCAAAAATAGCCTCCGAAGAAGCAAAAGTGTCAAATTTGTAAAATTTTGAAAAGGTATGAAGCGAAGACCAAGTCGCAGCCTTGCAAATCTGTTCAACAGAGGCCTCATTTTTAAAGGCCCAGGTGGAAGCCACAGCTCTAGTAGAATGAGCTGTAATCCTTTCAGGAGGCTGCTGTCCAGCAGTCTCATAGGCTAAACGTATTATGCTACGAAGCCAAAAAGAGAGAGAGGTAGCCGAAGCCTTTTGACCTCTTCTCTGTCCAGAGTAAACGACAAACAGGGAAGAAGTTTGACGAAAATCTTTAGTTGCCTGCAAACAGAACTTCAGGGCACGGACTACGTCCAAATTATGCAAAAGTCGTTCCTTCTTTGAAGAAGGGTTAGGACACAGTGATGGAACAACAATCTCTTGATTGATATTCCTGTTAGTAACTACCTTAGGTAAGAACCCAGGTTTAGTACGCAGAACTACCTTGTCTGAATGAAAAATCAGATAAGGAGAATCACAATGTAAGGCAGATAACTCAGAGACTCTTCGAGCCGAGGAAATAGCCATCAAAAACAAAACTTTCCAGGATAACAGCTTGATATCAATGGAATGAAGGGGTTCAAATGGAACGCCTTGAAGAACATTAAGAACTAAGTTTAAGCTCCACGGCGGAGCAACAGTCTTAAACAAAGGCTTAATCCTAGTTAAAGCCTGACAAAAAGCCTGAACGTCTGGAACTTCAGCCAGACGTTTGTGTAGAAGAATAGACAGAGCAGAAATCTGTCCCTTTAACGAACTAGCAGATAAGCCCTTTTATAAACCCTCTTGTAGAAAAGACAATATCCTAGGAATCCTAACCTTACTCCATGAGTAACTCTTGGATTCGCACCAATATAAATATTTACGCCATATCTTATGGTAAATTTTTCTGGTAACAGGCTTCCTAGCCTGTATTAAGGTATCAATAACCGACTCCGAGAAGCCACGCTTTGATAGAATCAAGCGTTCAATCTCCATGCAGTCAGCCTCAGAGAAATTAGATTTGGATGTTTGAAAGGACCCTGAATTTAGAAGGTCCTGTCTCAGAGGCAGAGACCACGGTGGACAGGACGACATGTCCACTAGGTCTGCATACCAGGTCCTGCGTGGCCACGCAGGCGCTATCAGAATCACCGAAGCTCTCTCCTGTTTGATCTTGGCAATCAAACGAGGAAGCATCGGGAATGGTGGAAACACATAAGCCATGTTGAAGACCCAAGGGGCTGTCAGAGCATCTATCAGCACCGCTCCCGGGTCCCTGGACCTGGATCCGTAACAAGGAAGCTTGGCGTTCTGGCGAGACGCCATGAGATCCAGATCTGGTTTGCCCCAACGAAGAATCAGTTGAGCAAAGACCTCCGGATGAAGTTCCCACTCCCCCGGATGAAAAGTCTGGCGACTTAGAAAATCCGCCTCCCAGTTCTCTACGCCTGGGATGTAAATCGCTGACAGGTGGCAAGAGTGAGACTCTGCCCAGCGAATTATCTTTGAGACTTCCAACATCGCTAGGGAACTTCTGGTTCCCCCTTGATGGTTGATGTAAGCCACAGTCGTGATGTTGTCCGACTGAAAACTGATGAACCTCAGAGTTGCTAACTGAGGCCAAGCTAGGAGAGCATTGAATATTGCTCTTAATTCCAGAATATTTATTGGGAGGAGTTTCTCCTCCTGAGTCCATAATCCCTGAGCTTTCAGGGAGTTCCAGACTGCGCCCCAGCCTAGAAGGCTGGCGTCTGTTGTTACAATCGTCCAATCTGGCCTGCGAAAGGTCATCCCCTTGGACAGATGTGGCCGAGAGAGCCACCATAGAAGAGAATCTCTGGACTCTTGATCCAGACTTAGTAGGGGGGACAAATCTGAGTAATCCCCGTTCCACTGACTTAGCATGCACAATTGCAGCGGTCTGAGATGCAAGCGCGCAAATGGTACTATGTCCATTGCCGCTACCATTAAGCCGATTACTTCCATGCACTGAGCTACTGACGGGTGTGGAATGGAATGAAGGACACGGCAAGCATTTAGAAGTTTTGATAACCTGGCCTCTGTCAGGTAAATTTTCATCTCTACAGAATCTATAAGAGTCCCTAGAAAGGGAACTCTTGTAAGTGGTAATAGAGAACTCTTTTCCACGTTCACCTTCCACCCATGCGACCTCAGAAATGCCAGAACTATTTCTGTATGAGACTTGGCAGTTTGAAAACTTGACGCTTGTATCAGAATGTCGTCTAGGTACGGAGTCACCGATATGCCTCGCGGTCTTAGTACCGCCAGAAGTGAGCCCAGAACTTTTGTAAAGATTCTTGGAGCCGTAGCTAATCCGAAGGGAAGAGCTACAAACTGGTAATGCCTGTCTAGGAAAGCAAATCTTAGGTACCGATAATGATCCTTGTGAATCAGTATGTGAAGGTAGGCATCCTTTAAATCCACTGTGGTCATGTACTGACCCTCTTGGATCATGGGAAGGATGGTTCGAATAGTTTCCATTTTGAATGATGGAACTCTTAGAAATTTGTTTAGGATTTTTAAGTCCAAGATTGGTCTGAAGGTTCCCTCTTTCTTGGGAACCACAAATAGATTTGAATAGAATCCCTGCCCGTGTTCCGTCCGCGGAACTGGGTGGATCACCCCCATTAGTAAAAGGTCTTGTACACAGCGTAGAAACGCCTCTTTCTTTATTTGGTTTGCTGATAACCTTGAAAGATGAAATCTCCCTCGTGGAGGAGAAGTTTTGAAGTCCAGGAGATATCCCTGAGATATGATCTCCAACGCCCAGGGATCCTGGACATCTCTTGCCCAAGCCTGGGCGAAGAGAGAAAGTCTGCCCCCCACTAGATCCGTTTCCGGATAGGGGGCCCTCTCTTCATGCTGTCTTGGAGGCAGCAGCAGGTTTCTTGGCCTGCTTGCCCTTGTTCCAGGACTGGTTAACTTTCCAGCCCTGCCTGTAACGAGCAACAGCTCCTTCCTGTTTTGGAGCGGAGGAAGTTGATGCTGCTCCAGCCTTGAAGTTACGAAAGGCACGAAAATTAGACTGTTTGGCCTTTGATTTGGCCCTGTCCTGAGGTAGTGCATGGCCCTTACCTCCCGTAATGTCAGCTATAATTTCTTTCAAGCCAGGCCCGAATAAGGTCTGCCCTTTGAAAGGAATATTAAGCAATTTAGAAGTCACGTCAGCTGACCAGGATTTAAGCCATAGCGCTCTGCGCGCTTGGATGGCGAATCCGGAGTTCTTAGCCGTAAGTTTGGTTAAATGTACGACGGCATCAGAAACAAATGCGTTAGCTAGCTTAAGTGTTTTAAGCTTGTTCATAATTTCATCCAATGGAGCTGTGCGAATGGCCTCTTCCAGAGACTCAAACCAGAATGCCGCCGCAGCATTGACAGGCGCAATGCATGCAAGGGGCTGTAAGATAAAACCTTGCTGAACAAACATTTTCTTAAGGTAACCCTCTAATTTCTTATCCATTGGATCTGAAAAGGCACAACTATTCTCCACCGGGATAGTGGTACGCTTAGCTAAAGTAGAAACTGCTCCCTCCACCTTAGGGACCGTCTGCCATAAGTCTCGTGTGGTGGCGTCTATAGGAAACATTTTCCTAAATATGGGAGGAGGGGAAAAGGGCACACCAGGTCTATCCCACTCCTTGCTAATAATCTCTGTAAGCCTTTTAGGTATAGGAAACACGTCAGTACACACCGGTACCGCATAGTATCTATCCAACCTACATAATTTTTCTGGAATTGCAACCGTGTTACAATCATTCAGAGCCGCTAATACCTCCCCTAGCAATATGCGGAGGTTCTCAAGCTTAAATTTAAAATTAGAAATCTCTGAATCCAGTCTCCCTGGATCAGATTCGTCACCCACAGAATGAAGCTCTCCGTCTTCACGTTCTGCAAACTGTGACGCAGTATCTGACATGGCTCTCACCTCATCTGCGCGCTCTGTCCTTAACCCAGAGCTATCGCGCTTGCCTCTTAATTCTGGCAATTTAGATAATACTTCTGTCATAACAGTAGCCATGTCTTGCAAAGTGATTTGTAAGGTCCTCCCTGATGTACTTGGCGCCACAAAATCACGCACCTCCTGAGCGGGAGGCGAAGGTACTGACACGTGAGGAGAGTTAGTCGGCATAACTTCCCCCTCGTTGTCTGGTGATAATTTCTTTGCATGTAAAGATTGACTTTTATTTAAAGTAACATCAATGCAATTAGTACATAAATTTCTATTGGGCTCCAATTTCTATTGGGCTCCACATTGGCCTTTAAACATAGTGAACAAAGAGATTCATCTGTGTCAGACATGTTTAAACAGACTAGCAATGAGACTAGCAAGCTTGGAAATACTTTTCTAAATAAATTTACAAGCAATATAAAAAACGCTACTGTGCCTTTAAGAAGCACAAAAAGCTGTCACAGTTGAAATAACAATGAACCAAACTAGTTATAGCAACCAATTTTTCACAGTAAATGTATTAAGTTAGCAAAGGATTGCACCCACCAGCAAATGGATGATTAACCCCTTAATACCCAAAAATGGATTAACAATTTAATAATTAACGTTTTTCTCACAGTCAAAACACACTGTCACAGGTCTGCTGTGACTGATTACCTCCCTCAAAATGAATTTTGAAGACCCCTGAGCTCTCTAGAGACGATCTGGATCATGGAGGATGAAGTAGACAGATTGTGACTGAATTTTTACTGCGCAAAAAAGCGCTAAAATAGGCCCCTCCCACTCATATTACAACAGTGGGGAAGCTCAGAAAACTGTTTCTATGCAGAAAACAAAGATGGCCATGTGGTAAAAATCATGCGCCAATAAGTTTTATCACCAAGTACCTCACAAAAAACGATTAACATGCCAGTAAACGTTTTAAACATACATTTGAAAAGTTATGAATTGTTATTAATAAGCCTGCTACCAGTCGCTTTTACTGCAGTTAAGGCTCATACATTATTTCAATATTAACAGTCAATTCCATTCCTTAGAAAAATACATTCAGTGTACACACACTCATCAGCCTAATACCAGTCGCTATCACTGCATTTAAGGCTGAACTTACTTTACATTGGTATCAGCAGTATTTTCTTAGTCAATTCCATTCCTCAGAAAAATAATTACTGCACATACCTCATTTGCAGGGGGGCCCTGCATGCTATTCTCCTTCTCTGAAGTTACCTCACTCCTCAGATGAGAACAGCCAGTGGATCTTAGTTACGTCTGCTAAGATCATAGAAAACGCAGGCAGATTCTTCTTCTAATGCTGCCTGAGAATAAACAGCACACTCCGGTGCCATTTAAAATAACAAACTTTTGATTGTAGAAATAAACTAAGTTAAAAAACACCACAGACCTCTCACAGCGACCTATCTAGTTAGGCTGCAAGAGAATGACTGAATATGACATGTGAGGGGAGGAGCTATGTAGCAGCTCTGCTGGGTGATCCTCTTGCAGCTTCCTGTTAGGAAGAGATATATTCCATAAGTAATGGATGACCCGTGGACTGACTACACTTAACAAGAGAAATTAGTCATATTTGATCATTTTAATTAATATTTAATCCCTTAAAGACAAGCCCATTTTTCAATTTCTTGCCCTTAAGGACCAGGGCTATTTTTACATTTCTGCGGTGTTTGTGTTTAGCTGTAATTTTCTTCTTACTCATTTACTGTACCCACACATTATATACAGTTTTTCTCGCCATTAAATGGACTTTCTAAAGATAACATTATTTTCATCATATCTTATAATTTACTATAATTTTTTTTTTTTTATAAAATATGATGAAAAAACAAACAAACAAAAAACACACTTTTTCTAACTTTGACCCCCAAAATCTGTTACACATCTACAACCACCATAAAAAAACAACCATACTAAATAGTTTCTAAATTTTGTCCTGATGTTTACATGTTCTTTGCAAGTTATAGGGCAATAAGTACAAAAAGCCCTTTGCTAATCAAACCATTTTTTTCTCAAATTTGCATGTTACATTTTAACACTGATATCTGTCAGGAATCCCTGATTAACCCTTCACATGTATAGATATATATATTTTTTAGTAGACACCCCAAAGTATTGATCTAGGCCCATTTTGGTATATTTCATGCCACCATTTCACTGCCAAAAGCGATCAAATAAAAAAAAAAGTTCACTTTTTTACTAACATTTTCACAAACTTTAGGTTTCTCACTGAAATTATTTACAAACAGCTTGTGCAATTATGGCACAAATGGTTGTAAATGCTTCTCTGGGATCCCCTTTGCTCAGAAATAGCAGACATATATGGCTTTGGAATTACTTTTTGGTAATTAGAAGGCCCCTAAATGCCGCTGCGCACCCCACTTGTATTATGCCCAGCAGTAACGGGGTTAATTAGGTAGCTTGTAAGGTTAATTTTAGCTTTAGTGTAGAGATCAGCCTCCCACCTGACACATCCCACCCCTGATCCCTCCCAAACCACTCTCTTCCCTCCCCCAGCCCACAAATGTCCCCGCCATCTTAAGTACTGGCAGAAAGTCTGCCAGTATATATATATAAAAAAAAAGTTTGTGTTTGTTTAAAAAAATAAAATTACATTATTTATTTTCTGCAGTGTAGGATCCCCCTTACCACCCAACCTCCCTGAGCCCCCCAAAACAGCTCTCTATCCCTCCCCCCTCTTACTATTCGGTGCCATTTTGGATACTGGCAGCTGTCTGCCAGTACCCCACTTTCCAAAATAATGTGCCTTTTTTATATACATTTTTATTTTTCTATTATCAGGGAATAAGGACCAAAAAACAAATTTGCCTCGTCAGTGAGTATGTGTATATTTGTAAGTCCCCTTAAGGAGCAGTGCTTAAGCATAAAAATAGTTACAACTAAATGGGCATAAATCACTGGTGTGTGAGTTATGTCAAAAGAGTATGCTTCTCTGCACTGATTTTAATTATAAGTCACAATGTGGTGCTGTTAGAAGGTAAAAATAAAAAAACATAATTTATGCTTACCTGATAAATTTATTTCTCTTGTAGTGTGTTCAGTCCACGGGTCATCCATTACTTATGGGATATATTCTCCTTCCCAACAGGAAGTTGCAAGAGGATCACCCAAGCAGAGCTGCTATATAGCTCCTCCCCTCACATGTCATATCCAGTCATTCGACCGAAACAAGACGAGAAAGGAGAAACTATAGGGTGCAGTGGTGACTGGAGTTATAATTTAAAATTTAAAACCTGCCTCAAAAAGACAGGGCGGGCCGTGGACTGAACACACTACAAGAGAAATAAATTTATCAGGTAAGCATAAATTATGTTTTCTCTTGTTAAGTGTGTTCAGTCCACGGGTCATCCATTACTTATGGGATACCAATACCAAAGCTAAAGTACACGGATGAAGGGAGGGACAAGGCAGGAACATTAAACAGAAGGAACCACTGCCTGTAGAACCTTTCTCCCAAAAACAGCCTCCGAAGAAGCAAAAGTGTCAAATTTGTAAAATTTGGAAAAAGTATGAAGTGAAGACCAAGTTGCAGCCTTGCAAATCAGTTCAACAGAGGCCTCATTTTTAAAGGCCCAAGTGGAAGCCACAGCTCTAGTGGAATGAGCTGTAATTCTTTCAGGAGGCTGCTGTCCAGCAGTCTCATAGGCTAAGCGTATTATACTACGAAGCCAAAAAGAGAGAGAGGTAGCCGAAGCCTTTTGACCTCTCCTCTGTCCAGAGTAAACGACAAACAGGGAAGAAGTTTGTCGAAAATCTTTAGTCGCCTGTAAGTAGAACTTCAGGGCACGGACCACATCTAGATTATGCAAAAGACGTTCCTTCTTTGAAGAAGGATTAGGACACAATGATGGAACAACAATCTCTTGATTGATATTCCTGTTAGAAACAACCTTAGGCAAAAACCCAGGTTTAGTACGCAGAACTACCTTGTCTGAATGAAAGATCAGATAAGGAGAATCACAATGTAAGGCAGATAACTCCGAGACTCTTCGAGCCGAGGAAATAGCCATCAAAAACAGAACTTTCCAAGATAAAAGCTTAATATCAATGGAATGAAGGGGTTCAAACGGAACACCCTGAAGAACTTTAAGAACCAAGTTTAAGCTCCACGGAGGAGCAACAGCCTTAAACACAGGCTTAATCCTAGCCAAAGCCTGACAAAAAGCCTGGACGTCTGGATTCCCTGCCAGACGCTTGTGTAAAAGAATAGACAGAGCAGAAATCTGTCCCTTTAGTGAACTAGCGGATAAGCCCTTTTCTAAACCCTCTTGTAGAAAAGCCAATATCCTAGGAATCCTAACCTTACTCCATGAGTAACTCTTGGATTCACACCAATATAAATATTTACGCCATATCTTATGGTAAATTTTTCTGGTAACAGGTTTCCGAGCCTGTATCAATGTATCAATAACCGAATCCGAAAACCCACGCTTTGATAGAATCAAGCGTTCAATCTCCAAGCAGTCAGCCTCAGAGAAATTAGGTTTGGATGGTTGAAAGGACCCTGAATTAGAAGGTCCTGCCTCAGAGGTAGAGACCATGGTGGACAGGACGACATGTCCACTAGGTCTGCATACCAGGTCCTGCGTGGCCACGCAGGCGCTATCAGAATCACCGATGCTCTCTCCTGTTTGATCCTGGCAATCAGTCGAGGTAGCAACGGAAAAGGTGGAAACACATAAGCTATGTTGAAAACCCAAGGGGCTGCAAGTGCATCTACCAGCACCGCTCCTGGGTCCCTGGACCTGGATCCGTAACGAGGAAGCTTGGCGTTCTGGCGAGATGCCATAAGATCCAGATCCGGTTTGCCCCAACGACGAATCAGTTGAGCAAATACCTCCGGGTGTAGTTCCCACTCCCCCGGATGAAAAGTCTGGCGACTTAGAAAATCCGCTTCCCAGTTCTCCACACCTGGGATGTAGATCGCTGACAGGTGGCAAGAGTGTGACTCTGCCCAGCGAATTATCTTCCAACATCGCTAGGGAACTCCTGGTTCCCCCTTGATGATTGATGTAAGCCACAGTCGTGATGTTGTCCGACTGAAACCTGATGAACCTCAGTGTTGCTAACTGAGGCCAAGCTAGAAGAGCATTGAATATTGCTCTTAATTCTAGAATGTTGATTGGTAGGAGTTTCTCCTCCTGAGTCCACGATCCCTGAGCCTTCAGGGAGTTCCAGACTGCTCCCCAGCCTAGAAGGCTGGCATCTGTTGTTACAATCGTCCAATCTGGTCTGCGAAAGGTCATTCCTTCGGACAGATGAACCCGTGACAACCACCAGAGAAGAGAATCTCTGGTCTCCTGGTCCAGATTTAGCAAAGGGGACAGATCTGAGTAATCCCCGTTCCACTGACTTAGCATGCATAGTTGCAGCGGTCTGAGATGCAGGCGCTCAAATGGCACTATGTCCATTGCCGCGACCATCAAGCCGATTACTTCCATACACTGAGCTACTGATGGGCTTGGAATGGAGTGAAGGGCACGGCAAGCATTGAGAATCTTTGATAACCTGGACTCCGTCAGGTAAATCTTCATCTCTACAGAATCTATAAGAGTCCCTAGAAAAGGAACCCTTGTGAGCGGTAACAGAGAACTCTTTTCCACGTTCACTTTCCACCCATGCGACCTCAGAAATGCTAGAACTATCTCTGTATGAGACTTTGCATTTTGAAAACTTGACGCTTGAATCAGAATGTCGTCTGGGTACGGAGCCACCGCTATGCCTCGTGGTCTTAGTACCGCCAGAAGTGAGCCCAGAACCTTTGTAAAAATTCTCGGGGCCGTAGCTAACCCGAAGGGAAGAGCTACAAACTGGTAATGCCTGTCTAGAAAGGCAAATCTTAGGTACCGATAATGATCTTTGTGAATCGGTATGTGAAGGTAGGCATCCTTTAAGTCCACTGTGGTCATATATTGACCCTCTTGGATCATGGGCAGGATGGTCCGAATGGTTTCCATCTTGAACGATGGAACCCTTAGGAATTTGTTTAAGATTTTTAAGTCTAAGATTGGTCTGAAGGTTCCCTCTTTTTTGGGAACCACAAATAGATTTGAGTAAAACCCTTGTCCTCGTTCCGTTCGCGGAACTGGGTGGATCACTCCCATCACTAAGAGGTCTTGTACACATTGTAGAAATGCCTCTTTCTTTACTAGGTTTGTTGATAACCTTGACAGATGAAACCTCCCTTGTGGAGGAGAAGTTTTGAAATCCAGAAGGTATCCCTGAGATATAATCTCCAACGTCCAGGGATCCTGTACATCTCTTGCCCAGGCCTGGGCGAAGAGAGAAAGTCTGCCCCCCACTAGATCAGTCTCCGGAGAGGGGGCCCTGTCTTCATGCTGTCTTAGGGGCGGAAGTAGGCTTTCTGGCCTGCTTGCCCTTGTTCCATGACTGGTTGCCTTTCCAACCCTGTCTGTAACGAGCAGTAGTTCCTTCCTGTTTTGGAGCGGAGGAAGTTGATGCTGCTCCTGCCTTGAAGTTACGAAAGGCACGAAAATTAGACTGTTTGGCCTTTGATTTGGCCCTGTCCTGAGGAAGGGTGTGGCCCTTACCTCCCGTAATGTCAGCAATAATTTCCTTCAAGCCGGGCCCGAATAAGGTCTGCCCTTTGAAAGGAATGTTAAGTAGTTTAGACTTAGAAGTTACATCTGCTGACCAGGATTTAAGCCATAGCGCCCTGCGCGCCTGTATGGCGAATCTGGAATTTTTAGCCGTAAGTTTGGTTAAATGCACTACGGCATCCGAAACAAACGCATTAGCCAGTTTAAGCGTTCTAACTTTGCTCAAAGTCTCATCCAATGGTGCTGTGCGAATCGCCTCTTCCAGAGACTCAAACCAGAATGCCGCTGCAGCCGTGACAGGCGCAATGCATGCAAGAGGCTGCAATATAAAACCTTGTTGAACAAACATTTTCTTAAGGTAACCCTCTAATTTTTTATCCATTGGATCTGAGAAAGCACAGCTATCCTCCACCGGGATAGTGGTACGCTTGGCTAAAGTAGAAACTGCTCCCTCCACCTTAGGGACCGTCTGCCATAAGTCTCGTGTGGTGGCATCTATAGGGAACATTTTTCTAAATATCGGAGGAGGGGAAAAGGGCACACCGGGTCTATCCCACTCCTTACTAATAATTTCTGTAAGCCTTTTTGGTATAGGAAAAACGTCAGTACACACCGGTACCGCATAGTATCTATCCAACCTACATAATTTCTCTGGGATTGCCACCGTGTCGCAATCATTCAGAGCCGCTAACACCTCCCCTAGTAACACGCGGAGGTTCTCAAGCTTAAATTTAAAATTTGAAATTTCTGAATCCGGTCTCCCCGGATCAGAACCGTCACCGACAGAATGAAGCTCATCGTCCTCATGTTCTGCAAATTGTGACGCAGTATCAGACATGGCTCTCGTGTCATCAGCGCGCTCTGTCCTTAACCCAGAGCTATCGCGCTTGCCTCTTAATTCGGGCATATTGTATAATACTTCTTTCAGAACATTAGCCATATCATGTAAAGTGATTTGTAAGGGCCTTGATGTACTTGCCCCTCAATCTTACGCACCTCCCGAGCGGGAGACGCAGGTACTGACACGTGAGGAGAGTTAGACGGCATAACTTCCCCCTCGTTGTCTGGTGATAATTTCTTTATCGGTACAGATTGACTTTTATTCAAAGTAATATCAATACAATTGGTACACATATTTCTATTGGGCTCCACATCAGCTTTTGAACATAATGAACAAGCAGATTCCTCTGTATCAGACATGTTTAAACAGACTAGCAATGAAGCTAGCAAGCTTGGAAATCACTTTCAATAAGTTTACAAGCAATATAAAAAACGCTGCAGCGCTTTTAAAAACACAGTTGAATAACAAAGAAAACTAATTCAGTTATAGTCAACAATTCTTAAAGAGAAATGTATTAATTAGCAGAGGATTGCACCCATTAGCAAAAGGATGATTAACCCCTCAATACCCAAAAACGGATATCAAATTAAGATTTAACGCTTTTATCACAGTCAAACACACTGTCACAGATCTGCTGTGACTGATTACCTCCCTCAAAAACGAATTTTGAAGACCCCTGAGCTCTCTAGAGACGTCCTGGATCAAGGAGGAAGAAACAGGAAGACTGTGCTAGAATTTTAACTGCGCAACAAGGCGATAAAACAAGGTCCCTCCCACTCATATTACAACAGTGGGAGACCTGATATAACGGTTTCTATGCAGAAAATACGTTAGCCATGTGGAAAAAAATCATGCCCAAAAAGATTTATCACCAAAGTACCTCACAAAACGAATAACATGCCAGTAAACGTTTTAAAAACAACATTTTGAATGTCATGCAAAGTTATCACTAAGCCTGCTACCAGTCGCTTCCACTGCAGATAAGGCTTAAACATTATTTCAGTGTTAACAGTATTTTCTCAGTCAAATTCTAGTCCCTAGAAAATAACTCAACTGCGCATACATTTATCAGCCTGATACCAGTCGCTACTACTGCATTTAAGGCTGTACTTACATCATATGGGTAACAGCAGTATTTTCTTAGTCAATTCCATTCCCAGAAAATAATGTACTGCACATACCTCATTTGTGGGGGACCCCGCATGTTATTCCCCTCTTTCTGAAGTTACCCTACTCCTCAGAATGTCGAGAACAGCCAGCGGATCTTAGTTACGTCTGCTAAGATCATAGAAAAACGCAGGCAGATTCTTCTCCAAATACGGCACACTCCGGTGTCATTTTAAAATAACAAACTTTTGATTGAAGAATAATTAAGTAAAAACTCCAACTCCTCTCGCGACCTCCTTCTTTGTTGAGGGTTGCAAGAGAATGACTGGGTATGACATGTGAGGGGAGGAGCTATATAGCAGTTCTGCTTGGGTGATCCTCTTGCAACTTCCTGTTGGGAAGGAGAATATATCCCATAAGTAATGGATGACCCGTGGACTGAACACACTTAACAAGAGAAATAACTTTTATTAGTATTTATTTAAGAGACAACTTGTGTTTTCTGGTATTCTGCTGCCCTCACAAAAAAATTAAAAACACTTTTTATTTTCAAAATAATGTGCCTTTTTTAACTACATTTTTATTTTTCTGTAGTGTAGCTGTCCCCCTCAATACTCCCCCCCTTCCCAGATCCATTTTTTAAACATAATTCAATCCCTCCCTCTCCCAACACCAGCTCCCATCAAGACTTAAATGCACATTTTAGTGCAGAAGAACACGGGCGCGCGCACACGCCCCGTGCGCGCTCCTGCACGCACCGGGGACTGATCCATCGTCCGACAGGAAGTGATCCAGTGATGGGCCGCCCACCCGCCTCCCTACAACTGCTCCCACCCACCAACGAGCGGCACCATCGCTGGCCAATGCAGAGAAGGCCACAGAGTGGCTCTCTCTGCATCGGTCTTGGAAAAAAGGTATTGCCAAGATGCCTCAATATCGAGGCATCACGGCAATACCTTGAAAGTGGCTGGGAGCGATCAGGATCACTTCCAGCCACTTTAGACCCCTAACAACGTACAGGGTAAGTCGCTGGTCTTTAAAGACCAGTTTGTGTGTGACGTGCCCTGTACGACGTGGGTCGTTAAGGGGTTAAAAAAAAAATGAATGTGTTTGGAATTCTAGATTTGGGGGATTTGTACCTGTATAATGAAAGCATGCGTGTGTGCTATAAATTACGTTTGCCGGACTACTAAAGAATTTCAGTGATTATCCCATTTATTAAGATTGATTTTGCACCATAAAAAACATGTTCATAAAGTGCTTTGCTTTGTCACAGGGTGACTTCAACCATCGGACCTATCAACAACAGTCCCTTATGCTGTACACACATTAGGCTGCACTGTAGGGCAACCTTTGGTTTGTATCGTAATAAATGTCTACGTTGTCCCTTGCCATCCCTAATGCAGCTGTCACCACGTCCATCATGTGCTTCGTGGTTAAATAGGAGACCTTTTCACTTTGTACCAGAATTTAGTGACAGATGCCAATAGGAAAGGACCTTAGGGCCACAGTGATATCACCAGCTGCTTCCCAAGTGAGAAATGTTATTGAGAAACCACTGGATCTTTCAGAAGCAGTCTAAAGATATTAAAAAGTCTTTACTGTAACACAAGTTCAGGGGGCCAGCCCCTGGCATGAAGGACAGGAGATTCCTTTAAAATCTCTGACTTCAGGAGTAGGGACATTTTCCCTTAGGGAACATTTGGTCATTTCTAGTCTGTTCTATAGCAGCAGAATTGTCTCAGGTGCTGAGCAGATTTGGCACATGTGGGATAGATATGGTGCACACAGAAGGTGATGTGTATTGCCCATATCCCATCTTGAGTCTTTGTATACAGCCTCACTTAATGCTGTTAATACATAACATGGAAGATCCTGCTCTATCTTAATAAGATGGCAAATCTGCTCTGGGGAACAGGAGGCCACCATATTTGCCATAACCAAGCATATAAACTGTCCAGCACACACTTCCTTTAGCAGCTGTGTGCACAAGCTCCTGTGTGTCTATAACCTGCCCTCTTATCCATGTGGTCTTTGTTCACAGGCTTTGCTACCTCAGCCGGCCATCAGGTCTGATGTGTCCTAGCTCAGATTTGGAGTCAGGGGAAAAAGAGCTCCAATGGGTACTGGAGCAAATAGGAAGGGAAGGGCAGGAGGAGGAACCTATCTTGGTGCACACTCCTCCCACTGTCCAGAAGCCTCTCAAACTGTTATCCGTCCAGTCTCTCAGCTCCTTGCCAAGAAGATCTGCTTTCTGATTGGCTTCTCTCTCAACCTCAGCCCGAGAAGGTAAATTGAGAATTCCACTGAGACCTTGAAAATTCTGCTCCATGTATTGCCCATGTTGCGGGCCAGAATGCAACCAGCGATCCCCTGTGAAAGAAAGAAAACACACAGAATTAGTTCTGAACATATAAACACTCCTCTCTTCTTTGAATATACTTTTATCTGAAAAACAAACCCCTTGGCTGTTAGGAAGGACTGTGAAGTACACTACACTGTCACTATATAAATCCCTGGTAAGACCTCACCTTGAGTATGGAGTGCAGTTCTGGGGACCAATTTTAAAAAAAAGGACATTACAGAATTAGAAAAAATGAATAAGGAGAAGAGGTTTTAAGCTATAAGGAGAGGATAACTAAATTGGGTCTGTATTCTCTATAAAAAGGCACCTTATGCAAATATATTCAAGGCTCACATATAGAGTTGGCGGAAGCTCTATTTATTACAAGGCATTTCTTTGTGACAAGAGTTCACAATTTCAGGCTAAAGAAAAGGAGATTTAATCTCCAGCAACATAAACATTTTTTCACTGTAAGACCAATCAAATTGTGGAACTCATTGCCTAAAGTGCAATAGCATGATAAACTTAAAAATGGCTTAGATGCATACATACAGAAAGAGAAACTCTTCCAGGACAAACAGCAGCTCAGTAGCCGGTTCTATGGCGAGTTACAACCTTGGAGCAGCCGCTTGAAGCCCAATTGTGCTTTTCACAAAGGAGAACTTTTCTAAAGTATATCTGTTTGATCCCACCTAACAAGGTCAATCCAGTCCACAAATGACCAGGCAATCCTCCTCTGAACAAGGAACATGACAACCCCAGACGATAGTTTCCATTTTCTATGGGCCTCGTCAGTGAGGTGCAGCCATATTCCTCTAAGCCACATGTCCTCAGGCCTCCCTAACAGGCCAGATTTTGAGGATATCTGAACTAGAATAATAAGCCGATTAGTAAACATGGTTATTTTACCTGCGCTCACCCAAGGTAATCCTGAAATTCTGGCCTGTTAGGGAGGCCTGAGGACAGGTTTGAAAACCAGTGCTCTAGGCACATTGGGCAAGGTGTCCACTTCTGGTTTTCCCATCACCTTTAGGGAGACTTCCCCAGGGTCATTATACAAATACAAACAGAAAGAGAAGCGCTCAACCAGGAATGAACAACAGCTTAGTAGCTTGTTCTATGGCGAGTTATCACCTGGGAGCAGCCTCTCTATTTAGTCCAATTGAGCTTTTCACAGAGGAGAACTTTCCTGAAGTATATCAGTCTGATCCTGCCTAACAAGGTCAGTCCACCACCGAAATACCAGCGAATCCTCCTCTATAGGAAGCCCATAGAAAACCAAAACGATCATCTGGGGTTGCCATGTTCAGGCGAGGAACCCCTGGTATTTCAGGCTGGACTAACCTTGTTAGATTTATAATTGTATTAATGCAAGTTCTTCTGGCACCTTCTTGTTGTAAATCAGGTTGTCTCTGTATAGGTTGAACTTAATGGACATCATGCACTTGTTTCCATGGAGGCCAACATGACCTATTCCTGTGATGTGATATAACATTACCTGCAATTATAAGGAGCCCTGTGCAAATAATTATCATGCGGTATCACAAATAACCATACATATAACAATCTATAAAGAATTATATATTTACAATGTCCACTTGAAATACTCATTAGTTTGCCCCAACCAACCTATAACTGTAGTAACTGCCTTTGCTGCCATTATTTTGGTATCTCTTTTCTGCCTGTGTCACACGGGGCCACTAACACAAGTGCAAAGCTATATAATTGTTTATCTGTATCAAGGCTTTTGATGATTGCTATTATACTGTATATCTTGGGCACAAACTGTTTATATGGAAGGCCAGTCAATATTGGTGGCTACATTACTTTATAATTACACTTATGCGGCAGCATATAATATGCTTTATGTATAAACAGATAGGAAAAAGCAATGGCGGGAAACTGGCGATTATTATCCAGGGATATGAGCAAAGATATATAAATTGCTGTATTTTTTGGTATTACTCTCTAGTTATCCTGGCTAATAATCACCATCAAGATGAATACAATGGCAAAAAAAGTCTATGGATGGGAAACCAACAAATCCATTAATGCTAAACACACTGACCAATACAAAATGTAATTAGGATAACACCTTTCGCCCAAATGTTGCCAAAGAGGATTGCCTCATATACAACTTGTGATTAAAAAATCTCCACATACCATTATTTCCTAACCACAGCTTGACAAAGCTCTGCCAATGAAGCACCAGCCTGGAAACCCCATGGAGTAGAAAAAGCATGTGTAGAGTGTGCCATGAGCCCATATGGAACAGGAACCACCTTCTGCTTTTAGGCCCTAGATATTGCCTGGTCAATCCAATTAGAAAACAAAATTTATGTTTACCTGATAAATGTCTTTCTTTCCAGGCATGGAGAGTCCACAAGTTCCAATTACTAGTGGGATATTCAACTTCTGGCCAGCAGGAGGAGGCAAAGTGCACCCCAGCAGAGCTGTTAAGTGTCACTTCCCTTCCCATAATCCCCAGTCATTCAGCAGAAGGAATATGGAAAAAGATGATAATACAAAGGTATAGAGGTGCCTGAGGTCTCAGAACAAAACTAGCCGTCTTAAATGTACTAAGGGCGGGTCGTGGATTCTCCATTGCCGGAAATAAATTTATCAGGTAAGCATAAATTGTGTTTCTTTCCTATGGCATGGAGAGTCCACGAATTTTAAATTATTAGTGGGAATCAATACCCAAGCTAGAGGACACAAATGGAAAGGGAGGGAGAACAAAAACAGGTGGACCTAAACTGAAGGCAGCACCGCTTGAAGAATTTGCTCTACCGAAGCTTAATTTTTAAAAGCCCAGGAAGAGGAGACAGCCCTAGTGGAATGAGCCGTAATTCTCTCAGGATGCTGTTGTCCAGCTGTCTCGTAAGCGAACCGGATAACACTTCTCAACCAGAGAGAAAGAAGTAGAAGTGGCCTTTTGACTCTTATGCTTACCAGCGAAAACAATGAACAAAGCAGACAACTGCCGAAAATCTTTAGTAGCTTGTAGATAGAATTTAAGAGCACGCAAAACATCCAGATTGTGTAACAGACGTTCCTTTGGAGAAGGATTCGGACAAAAAGGACCAACAATTTCTTGATTGATGTTGCGATCCGATACCACCTTAGGAAGAAATTCCAATTTAGTACGAAGGACCGCCTTATCCGCATGAAAAATAAGATAAGGGGAATCATACTGCAGAGCCGAAAGTTCGGAAACTCTGTGAGCAGAAGAGATAGCAACACTTTCCATGATAACAACTTAATATCAACAGAATGCATAGGCTCAAACGGAGCCTGCTGCAGAACTTTAAGAACCAGATTCAGGTTCCAAGGAGGAGCAACAGGATTAAACACAGGCCTGATTCTGATAAGAGTCTGAACAAAATTGAACATCTGGTATATCTGCCAGATATACCCTTCAGAGTACTGACTGACAAACCCTTCTCCAGGCCCTCCTGCAGAAAATAAAGAATGCGAAGAACCCTCACACGACTCCAAGAGAAATTCTTTGATTCACACCAATATAGGTATTTACGCCATACCTTATGGTAAATCCTACGAGAAACAGGTTTACGAGCCTGAAGCATAGTATCAATGACTCTCTCAGAAAACCCACGCCTAGCCAAGACTAGGCGTTCAATCTCCAGGCAGTCAGCTTCAGAGAAGCTAGATTTTTGTGGAGGAAAGGACCCTGAAATAGAAGGTCTCTCCTCAGAGGTAACTTCCAAGGGGGAAGAGATGACATCTTCATCAGATCCGCGAACCAGATCCTACGAGCCTAGGCAGGAGCTAATAGAAATACCGACGCCCTCTCCTGTTTGATGCGAGCAATGACTCGAGGAAGGAGAGCAAACGGTGGGAAGAGGTACACTAGACTGAAGTTCCAAGGCACCGCCAGAGCGTCTATCAGAACGGCTTGAGGATCTTTTGATCTTGAACCGTACTATGGAAGCTTTGCGTTCAGACGAGACGCCATTAGATCCAATTCTGGAACCCCCCAACTGAGAGTTATCATTGTGAAAACCTCCGGGTGGAGAGCCCACTCCCCAGGATGAAAGGTCTGCCTGCTCAGAAATTCTGCTACCCAGTTGTCCACCCCTGGGATGTGGATGGATGGCAGAGGGGAGACAATGGTGGGACTCCGCCCACTCCGTATTCAAGTCACCTCCTTCATTGCTAAGGAGCTCCAAGTGCCTCCCTAGTGATTGATGTATGCCACTGAGGTGATATTGTCCGATTGGAATCTGATAAACTAGACTAAAGATAGTTGAGGGCAGGCGATCAAAGCATTGTAAATTGCTCTCAATTCTAAAATGTTTATGGGGAGCGAAGACTCCTCTTGAGTCCAAAGACCCTGAGCCTTCAGAGAGCCCCAAACAGCTCCCCAGCCTAAAAGGCTGGCGTCCATGGTCCCAATTACCCAGGATGGTTTCAGGAAGCATGTACCCTGAGACAGATGATCCTGCGAGATCCACCACACTAGATAGAGTCTCTTGATAGGGGATCCAGAACTATCCTTTGAAATAGGTCCAAGTGGTCTATGTTCCATTGTCTGAGTATGCATAGCTGTAGTGGTCTCAGATGGAACCGAGCAAAAGGAATTTTGGCTTTTCTGACCTCCGTCAGAAAATTTTTCATGGATAGAAAATCTATAATTGATCCCAAGAAACATTCCCTGCTGTCGGGAACTGGGAAACTCTTCTCCAGATTCACTTTCCACCCGTGGGAACGAAGAAAAGATAACATCTTTGTATGAGATTTTGCTAACTGAAAAGATGGCGCTTGAACCAAGATGTCGTCCAAGTAAGGCGCCACCGCCATACCTTGAGATCTGACCACCACCAGCAGGGCCCCCAGGACCTTCGTAAAGATTTGAGGGGCCGTGGAATAGGTGATATTCCCTGAGAATATGAAGATACGCATCCTTCAGGTCTATGGTAGTCTTGAATTGACCTTCCTGAACCAAAAGAAAGACGGCACAAATAGTTTCCATCTTGAAGGATGGAACCTTGACAAATTTGTTGACACTTGAGGTCTAGAATTAGCCGAAAAGTTCTCTCTTTTTTAGGAACTACAAACAGATTTAAATAGAACCCTTGACCCAGTTCCTCTACAGCAACTGTAACAAATACTCCCAGGGAAGATAGGTCCCTTACTTACGCAGTTTAAGAGGCCTCTCTTTTCACCCGATTTGCAGATAACCTTGACAGGAGAAATCTGCCCCTAGGGGGACAAGACTTGAAGCTTATTCTGTATCCCTGAGATACTATCTCCAAGGCCCAAGGATCCAGAACATCTTAGATCCAAGCCTGTCGAAAAAGAAACAGCCTGCCCCCATTTGGTCCAAAACAGGATCAGGGGCAGCCCTTTCATGACGATTTGGACTCAGTAGAAGGTTTCTTGGTTTGCTTTCCCTTGTTCCAAGGTTGACTGGACCTCCATGATTGCTCTGGCTTGGAAGAAAAGGGAGAAGACCTCTGTCCTTTGAAGATACAAAAGGAACAAAAATTAGAATTCTCGCAACCCTTACGTCTATTCTTCTTGTCCTGCGGTAAGAAAGATCCATTTCCACCCGTTTTGGAAATTATCTCAGCCAGACCAGGACCAAATAAAG
The DNA here is from genome assembly GCF_027579735.1 of Bombina bombina. Taxonomy (NCBI): domain Eukaryota; kingdom Metazoa; phylum Chordata; class Amphibia; order Anura; family Bombinatoridae; genus Bombina; species Bombina bombina. The sequence continues at coordinate 1,543,457,306 of NC_069499.1, forward strand.
TCTTACCCTTGTAAGGTAAAGACAGAAGTTTAGTCTTCTGACCAAGATTTTAACCACAGGGCCCTGCGAGCTAGAACAGCAAGACTAGAAATCTTGGCTCCCAGTATAAGCACTTGCATGTTTGCATCACAAATGTATTGGCCAACTTAAGAGCCTTGATCCTATCCTGGATCTCCTGTATGGTAGTTTCCTCCGAGATTAGATAAGGGATTGCACCAATAAGATGCTGTCCCCGCTACCGTAGCAATATTTACAACAGGTTGCCACTGCAATCCCTGATGAATGTACATCTTTTTTAAGTAAGCTTCTAGCTTCTTATCCATGGGATCCTTGAAGGAACCACTATCCTCAATAGGAATAGTAGTTCCTTTGGCCAAAGTAGAACTAGCTCCTTCTGCCTTGGGCACCGTCCCGTATAGAGTCTGCCACCGGAAACATCTTTTAAAAAGCAGAGGAGGGGGAAAAGGGAATTCCTGGCTTTTCCCATTCCTGCGCTATAATTTCCTTCATACGGTCCAGAACCGGAAGTCATCCAAGGTAGCAAGTACCTCCTTCAGACGTAACCAGAGATGTTCAAGTTTAAATCTAAAATTAACCTCCTCTTAGTCTATAAATTTCTCCGCTAGAGAGTCAGAATCTGGGATCTTACCCTCAGACGCTACTAAGGTATCTTCATCATCAGATAATTGTGATAGACTAACGCCGCCTTAGCGGTGTCAGAACCCTTACTCAGAGAAATATGTTTAGACTTCCTTTTCCTCTTACTAGTAACTGGAAAAGCTGATTAAGCTGCAAAAGAGATCTGTGCACCAAAATCCCCGGGTAAATAGACCCCCCCGCCGTAGCAGGTTCAGAGGAACCGCAGGGCACTGCTTGAGAGGCTTGAGACGTCTGAGGGGAAAGCTGAGGCATTGCTAGCTAGGACAACACTATCCTGAGAGACAGGGGCTCAGGGAAAAACAATTTATCTTTAAAAATTAAAGCTTTATTTAGACATGAAGAGTAAAACTGCACAGGAGTAATTATCTAAGCCTCCAAGCACAGTAAACGTTTTCCAAATTACTCATTTTCAGCATTAGTGTCCATAATTAGGTTTTGGTTCCATCTGCAAAAAATAAATATTTATATCCCAATATAGGCAATTAAGTTTATTTTATATGCAGCAATTAATGTATACCTAATACTTAAGCACCTAAACCCTCACCACTCCAGAAGGTGCTATCCCACTAGCACTTGAAAACCGGACACACCCGGAGCAAAGATCACACCTCCTTGTCACCGGAGCAGCCCAAATTCACTTTGATAAAAATGCAGGCGCTGGAGCTGCAACCTCCGCACTTGCCGCGGCAAAACTCCTATCTGATCGCAGAAGCAGAAAACCGGAAGTGCGGAGGTGCAGTCACTTGACCACAACTAAGAAAAAACTGCGCCACTGACAGTAATAAAATGGCACAAAATAAACAGGCAGCAGTGAACTGTAATAGTGATTGGGCGCGAAAACAAATAAGCAGCAGTGAGCTGTAAAGCGATTGCCCAGAGTCACAAATATTTGCAAGTCTCTCCATACACCATCTCTGTGCCCCATTAAAATAAAGAATGCCTCTCTCACAAACACCCTCACATAAGCAGTGCCCTCTAAGGAATACTGTAAGTTTCCTTTAGCAGCATTCAAATGCTTTCCACAAGGGATTAACCCCTATAGTGCCGGTACCTTCTAACCTAAAAGGTAAAGCACTTACCTGTGGATCCTGCTCTCTAAGGCAAGAGCTGTTTTCTAAGGTGTGGCAGATTCCTCTACTTCTACCAGGGACCTGTAAAAAAGAAAGAACAGAGTAACCAACCCTGGCTTTCTATAATAGGGGTAGCAATAATGTTAGAAGTTAAGCAAAGACCACCTTGCCGTCTTCTAACTGCTAATAGCCACCATTACTCTTACTAAAGAGATTGACATGGACACAGCTTTTTTTAATAAATCAAGCATTTATTTTATATTTATACTACAAACTTGATGCTGTTTTCCCCCCCGACTCCTCCCAGCCTCCACTTCCTACTTCTGCATAGTGTGACGTATAGAGCGGTCCCACCCGCTCTATACGTATTTTCCAAGTGCGCTCTTGTTGAGCTGTGCAACTGCGCTTGCGTGAAAAGCCGAATTACGTAACTTAGCAACATTGTATTCCATGAATGAATACACTTATTGAACACTATACTATAGATTTTTCTATTTCCTAAAAGAGGGGTAGAGAGCCTGCGCGAACGCGCATCAGGACAGAGTAGGAAATATCGGGATTAGCGCATGCGAATACTAGCGTGCGACATCAGAAATAAGGGGTTGAACACCCTGGGGGGGAAACTGTGATTGGTAATCGAATGCCGCAAAATATATCAATCAAAAATACAATATGACGGGCGGAGGTTTGGAACGAAGATTGAGCAGATTACAAGGTATTATTTGGCGACATTACTCGGATATAAAAAAAAAAAAAAAAGATGAATGAAAGTGCCCCTAATTTGTTACGAATGTTAATGTGGCGTTAATGAATGTCACTGACTTTACATTCACTTTAACAGCTCTGCTGGGATGCTCTTTGCCTCCTCCTGTTGGCCAGGAGTTGAATATCCCACTAGTAATTGGAATTTGTGGACTCTCCATGCCATAGGAAGGAAATGGTAACTTTTACAGGTGCCAAACCTTGATGCCCCTGTTTTTAACCACCATTGCAAGAGATGTTTCAGAGGAAACCGATTTTTTTTTAAATTAATCTTCAATCCCTTCTCCACAGTTACAAAAAGTGATTCTGAAAGGGACACATGTGTCATCTTGCCCACTGGACAATATGAATGGTGACATTCATTTTTATGAGCAACCGATACACATTCTTGCTGACATTGTTCTTGACTGCAGCCTGCTGTGGAAGAAATGACAGAATTCTTTTATTCTGTCTGCAGGTACAGAAATCTTCCTTCCCTGGTATTTTATACAGCTCCTAAAAACATTAGACACCGTGTTGGTACACAAATTGGAATTTGTGGACTCTCCATGCCATAGGAAAGAAATGGTAACTTTTACAGGTGCTAAACCTTGATGAGGATCTTGAGGAACAAAAAATACACAATTTATACTTACCTGATAAATTTATTTCTCTAGTGGTGTATCCAGTCCACGGATCATCCATTACTTATGGGATATTCTCACTCCCAACAGGAAGTTGCAAGAGGACCCACAGCAAAGCTGTTATATAGCTCCTCCCCTCACTACCATATCCAGTCATTCGACCGAAAACAACAGAGAAAGGAGAAACCATAGGGCGCAGTGATGACTGTAGTTTAAATTTAAAAATAACCTGCCTTAAAATGACAGGGCGGGCCGTGGACTGGATACACCACTAGAGAAATAAATTTATCAGGTAAGCATAAATTGTGTTTACTCTAGTAAGGTGTATCCAGTCCACGGATCATCCATTACTTATGGGATACCAATACCAAAGCTAAAGTACACGGATGAAGGGAGGGACAAGGCAGGTACTTAAACGGAAGGTACCACTGCCTGTAAAATCTTTCTCCCAAAAATAGCCTCCGAAGAAGCAAAAGTATCAAATTTGTAGAATTTTGAAAAAGTATGAAGCGAAGACCAAGTCGCCGCCTTGCAAATCTGTTCAACAGAAGCCTCATTTTTAAAGGCCCAAGTGGAAGCCACAGCTCTAGTAGAATGAGCTGTAATCCTTTCAGGAGGCTGCTGTCCAGCAGTCTCATAGGCTAAGCGTATTATGCTTCTTAGCCAAAAAGAAAGAGAGGATGCCGAAGCCCTTTGACCTCTCCTCTGTCCAGAGTAAACAACAAACAAAGCAGATGTTTGTCGAAAATCTTTAGTAGCTTGTAAGTAAAACTTTAAAGCACGAACCACGTCCAAATTGTGTAATAGACGTTCCTTCTTTGAAGAAGGATTAGGACACAAGGATGGAACAACAATCTCTTGATTGATATTCTTGTTAGATACCACCTTAGGTAAAAACCCAGGCTTGGTACGCAGGACTACCTTATCAGAATGAAAAATCAGATAAGGAGAATCACATTGTAAGGCAGATAGTTCAGACACTCTACGAGCCGAGGAAATAGCTACCAAAAAAAGAACTTTCCAAGATAAAAGCTTTATATCTATGGAATGAAGAGGTTCAAACGGAACTCCTTGAAGAACCTTAAGAACCAAATTTAAGCTCCATGGTGGAGCAACAGGTTTGAACACAGGCTTGATTCTGACTAAAGCCTGACAAAAGGCCTGAACGTCTGGAACGTCTGCCAGACGCTTGTGTAAAAGGATAGACAGAGCAGAAATCTGTCCCTTTAAGGAACTAGCTGATAAACCTTTTTCCAAGCCTTCTTGGAGAAAAGATAATATCCTGGGAATCCTGACCTTACTCCATGAGTAACCCTTGGAATCGCACCAATAAAGATATTTACGCCATATCTTATGGTAAATTTTCCTAGTGACAGGCTTTCGTGCTTGTATTAAGGTATCAATGACTGACTCGGAGAAGCCACGCTTTGATAAAATCAAGCGTTCAATCTCCATGCAGTCAGTCTCAGAGAAATTAGATTTGGATGGAGGAAAGGACCCTGAAGTAGAAGGTCCTGTCTCAGAGGCAGAGTCCATGGTGGCAATGATGACATGCCCACTAGATCTGCATACCAGGTCCTGCGTGGCCACGCAGGCGCTATTAGAATCACTGATGCTCTCTCCTGTTTGATCTTGGCAATCAGTCGAGGGAGCAGAGGAAACGGTGGAAACACATAAGCCAGGTTGAAAGACCAGGGCGCTGCTAGAGCATCTATCAGCGTCGCCTTGGGGTCCCTGGACCTGGATCCGTAACAAGGAAGCTTGGCGTTCTGTCGAGACGCCATGAGATCCAGTTCTGGTTTGCCCCAGCGATGAATCAGTTGTGCAAACACCTCCGGATGGAGTTCCCACTCCCCCGGATGAAAAGTCTGTCGACTTAGAAAATCCGCCTCCCAGTTCTCCACACCTGGGATATGGATAGCTGATAGGTGGCAGGAGTGAATCTCCGCCCAGCGAATTATCTTTGAGACTTCTAACATCGCTTGGGAACTTCTTGTTCCCCCTTGATGGTTGATGTAAGCCACAGTCGTGATGTTGTCCGACTGAAATCTGATGTACCTCAGAGACGCTAACTGAGGCCAAGCCTGAAGAGCATTGAATATCGCTCTTAGCTCCAGAATATCCACGATCCCTGAGCCTTCAGGGAGTTCCAGACTGCACCCCAACCTAGAAGGCTGGCATCTGTTGTTACAATTGTCCGTTCTGGCCTGCAAAAGGTCATACCTTTGGACAGATGGACCCGAGATAGCCACCAGAGCAGAGAATCCCTGGTCTCTTGGTCCAGATTCAGTTGAGGGGACAAATCTGTGTAATCCCCATCCCACTGACTGAGCATGCATAGTTGCAGCGGTCTGAGATGTAAGCGTGCAAACGGCACTATGTCCATTGCCGCTACCATTAAGCCGATTACTTCCATACACTGAGCCACCGAAGGTCGCGGAATGGAATGAAGAACCCGGCAGGAATTTAGAAGCTTTGATAACCTGGACTCCGTCAGGTAAATTTTCATCTCTACAGAATCTATCAGAGTCCCTAGAAAGGAAACTCTTGTGAGTGGGGATAGAGAACTCTTTTCCTCGTTCACCTTTTACCCATGCGATCTCAGAAATGCCAGTACTACGTCCGTATGAGACTTGGCAATTTGGAAGTTTGACGCCTGTATCAGGATGTCGTCTAAATAAGGGGCTACTGCTATGCCCCGTGGCCTGAGCACCGCCAGAAGAGACCCTAGAACCTTCGTGAAGATTCTTGGGGCTGTAGCTAACCCGAAGGGAAGAGCTACAAACTGGTAATGCCTGTCTAGAAAGGCAAACCTGAGAAACCGATGATGATCTTTGTGTATCGGAATGTGCAGGTAAGCATCCTTTAGATCCACTGTAGTCATATATTGACCCTCCTGGATCATAGGTAGGATGGTACGAATAGTTTCCATCTTGAATGATGGAACTCTGAGGAATTTGTTTAAGATCTTTAGATCCAAAATTGGTCTGAATGTTCCCTCTTTCTTGGGAACCACAAACAGATTTGAGTAAAAACCCTGTCCTTTTTCCTCTTTTGGAACTGGATGCATCACTCCCATAACTAGGAGGTCTCGTACACAGTGTAAGAATGCCTCTCTCTTTATCTGGTTTGCAGATAACTGTGAAAGGTGAAATCTCCCTATGGGGGGAGAAGCTTTGAAGTCCAGAAGATACCCCTGGGATATAATTTCCAACGCCCAGGGATCCTGAACATCTCTTGCCCACGCCTGGGCGGAGTGAAAGTCTGCCCCCCACTAGATCCGTTAACGTATAAGGGGCCGTTCCTTCATGCTGTCTTAGAGGCAGCAGCAGGTTTTTTAGCCTGCTTAGCTTTGTTCCAGGTCTGGTTTGGCCTCCAGACCGCCTTGGACTGAGCAACAGTTCCCTCTTGTCTTGCATTAGAGGAGGTTGATGCCGCACTCGCCTTGGAGTTTCGAAAGGCACGAAAATTAGACTGTTTGGCCCTGGATTTGGACCTGTTCTGAGGAAGGGCGTGACCTTTACCTCCAGTGATATCAGCAATAATCTCCTTCAAACCAGGCCCGAATAAGGTCTGCCCCTTGAAGGGAATGTTAAGCAGCTTAGACTTTGAAGTCACGTCAGCTGACCATGATTTAAGCCATAGCGCTCTGCGCGCTTGTATAGCAAAACCAGAATTCTTAGCCGTTAGTTTAGTTAAATGAACAATGGAATCAGGACCAAAAGAATTGGCTAGCTTAAGTGCCCTAAGTTTGCCAAGTATGTCATCCAATGGAGTCGCTACCTGTAAGGCCTCTTCCAGAGACTCAAACCAGAACGCCGCAGCAGCAGTGACAGGGGCAATGCACGCAAGGGGCTGAAGGATAAAACCTTGTTGACAAAATATTTTCTTAAGGTAACCTTCTAATTTTTTATCCATTGGATCTAAAAAAGCACAACTGTCCTCGACAGGGATAGTAGTACGCTTTGCCAAAGTAGAAACTGCTCCCTCCACCTTAGGGACTGTCTGCTGTAAGTCCCGTGTGGTGGCGTCTATAGGAAACATTTTTCTAAAAATAGGAGGGGGAGAGAACGGCACACCTGGTCTATCCCATTCCTTATTAATAATTTCTGTAAACCTTTTAGGTATTGGAAAAACATCAGTACACACCGGCACTGCAAAGTATTTATCCAGTCTACACAATTTCTCTGGCACTGCAATTGTGTCACAGTCATTCAGAGCAGCTAAAACCTCTTTAAGTAACACGCGGAGGTGTTCAAGCTTAAATTTAAATGTAGAAATATCAGAATCAGGGATTCTCCCTGAATCAGAAGCATCACCCACAGACTGAAGTTCTCCTTCCTCAGCTTCAGCATATTGTGAGGCAGTATCAGACATGGTTCTTAAAGCGTCAGTATGCTCTGTATTTCGTCTAACCCCAGAGCTATCTCGCTTACCTCTAAGTTCAGGTAGTCTGGCTAATACCGCTGACAGGGTATTATCCATGACTGCTGCCATGTCTTGTAAAGTAAAAGCTATGGGTGCCCTTGATGTACTTGGCGCCATTTCAGCGTGAGTCCCTTGAGCGGGAGTCAAAGAATCTGACACGTGGGGAGAGTTAGTCGGCATAACTTCCCCCTCGCTAGATTCCTCTGGTGATAAATTTTTTAAAGACATAATATGATCTTTATTGCTTAGAGTGAAGTCAGTACAATTGGTACACATTCTAAGAGGGGGTTCCACCATGGCCTTTAAACATAATGAACAAGGAGTTTCCTCTATGTCAGACATGTTTATACAGACTAGCAATGAGACTAGCAAGCTTGGAAGACACTTTAATTCAAGTTAACAAGCAATATAACAAAACGGTACTGTGCCTTTAAGGGAAACAAATTTTGTCAAAATTTGAAAAAGTGAAAAAAGGCAGTTACACAAACGAAATTTTTACAGTATATGTAATAGGCTAACAGAGCATTGCACCCACTTGCAAATGGATGATTAACCCCTTAGTTCAAAAAACGGATCAAAAAAACGACAGACGTTTTTTTAACAGTCCCAGCGAAGTGCCACAGCTTTACTGTGGCTCCTACCTTCCCCAATAAACGATTTTAGGCTCTTTAGAGATGTCCTGTAGCATGCAGGGGACTCTTGAGGAAAACTGGATGTCTCAGTCTGTAATTATAACTGCGCAAAAAAAGCGCTAAAATAGGCCCCTCCCACTCATATTACAACAGTGGAAAGCCTCAGGAAACTGTTTCTAGGCAGAAATACAGCCAGCCATGTGGAAAAAATTAGGCCCCAATAAGTTTTTATCACCAAGCATATATAAAAAACGATTAAACATGCCAGCAAACGTTTTATATAGCATATCTATAAGGGTATTACCCCTGAGAATAAGCATGATACTAGTCGTTATTAAAATCACTGTATTCAGGCTTAACTTACATTTATCAGGAATCAGCAGCATTTTCTAGCATTTCCAATCCTAGAAAAAATCATAACTGCACATACCTGATAGCAGAATAAACTGCACGCCATTCTCCCTCTGAAGTTACCTCACTCCTCAGACATGTGTGAGAACAGCAATGGATCTTAGTTACAACCTGCTAAGATCATAGAAAACTCAGGCAAATTCTTCTTCTATCTCTGCCTGAGAACAAATAGCACAACTCCGGTACTATTTAAAATAACAAACTTTTGATTGAAGTTAATAAACTAACTATTTTTCACCACTTTCCTCTTACTACCTCCATGCGCGTTGAGAGTTGCAAGAGAATGACTGGATATGGTAGTGAGGGGAGGAGCTATATAACAGCTTTGCTGTGGGTCCTCTTGCAACTTCCTGTTGGGAGTGAGAATATCCCATAAGTAATGGATGATCCGTGGACTGGATACACCTTACTAAAGAAAATAGTTTTTTCGTTTTCCTAATATAATAGGTCTGCTTGAGATATTTGTGAAGAACTACATCCATTATGGAAAGAGGTCTTTCCTGCATGGACTGCTTGTTGGGACAGAAAGATGGCAAAAGTATATCTAGTGGAATTGCAGCAGGTGGCATGTCCAGGCAACGACTTAAGATGGTTGTAATTCCAGGAGCTGCTAAGGAGCCGATTACTACTTCACGTTTACAGCATTCTTGACTGCATTTGCTATTTCCAGCTAACCTACATCATGTAGATTCGATTCATATTACTCATATAGTTTTCTGCATGTACGACTCCAGCGCTTAGGACCAGATTGCAGGGGCCTAAGGCAGCGGGCTGACACCAACCTCGGCACCCCCCCCCCCCCCGGGGTAGCACAGTCAACTTTCAACTGTTAACCCATGAGTGCCCCCATCACCGAACAGGATACAGCCTATTTGCTTATATTAGCAGATACACACTTTACAACTTCATTATTTGAGGAGGCTATCATAATGGCAACTATAAGGGAATCTAAGATATTACAGATTTTAGAAGATCGCTTTGCCAAATTGGAATGTTTACTGCTTATATTGTTCCAGAAACGATCTCCCGGCTTTTGAATGGATATGGAAGACCCCCCTCTACAACAAATATCCCATATCCTGTGATACGTAGATAAATTAGTTTTCTTACTAGATTTAATAATGTAATTACTGGGGCTAGAATATTCAACTTCTGCAACCTAGTCCACATAGCCGCCAAACCGCCAGATATAGCTTCTCTAGATGCTGATGCCAAATTGGATCCTGCTGCAGCACGTCTGTAATTGGAGGTTCTATAGCCAGCATCTGAAAAAGAGTGAACCATGGCCACCTCGGCTAGTAAGGAATCGCTACTAGAAAGGTTGCTGTTCCTCACAAGATTCTGGGGAGTAACCTTGGGATGAAAGGGATTGCAAGGCACACATAGAAAAAATTAAAATCCAAATTTGTAGATATGCTTCCACTCCCCTTGCCAGAGAAGGAAAGTGACTTAAAAAGTTAAGCAGCTGGATGCCATAAAGTCCAAATCTTGACATCCCCATTGTAGATAATTTGACTGAAGAGGCGAACATACAGTCTCAATTCAAGTGAAGGTCAATTTTCATGTGAAAGTGCCCGGTTTTTAAAAAAAAAAACTATTAAAAACAAGGACACTTTCATTCATGAAAATTTAAATTTCGGACGTTTTTTTAAAATATACTTGCCTTTCCTTCTTGAAGCCGCTACAGTGTTTCACCAGCCCGTCGCAAGCCTCTTCATACGTCAGCAATGACGATTTCGACATCCTCCAATCACGGCTTCCCCCCCGGGTAATCATCGCCTGAGGCAATGCCGTGATTGGAGGAAGCCGGTTTCGTAAACCAGAGAGAAGCATGAAGGGCTTTGTTTCAGAATGGCGATCCAGCGTTTCAGTAGAACAAGGTAAGTATTTTTAAAATACGGTGCTATGTCAATTTTCATGAATGAAAGTGCCCCTGTTTTTAATCGTTTTTTTAAAAACCAGGCACTTTCACATGAAACTTGACCTTCACTTTCAGTCTGTTGGAAATGACTGTACTTCTGGAAAATAGTCTGCCATCAGGTACTATAGATTCTTTTAAGCTCAAAGAAAAAAAAACTGTAGCTATTTATCAAAATACCAGCTCACTGCAAGGCATAGGCATTGCTGTCCTTTTGTCAGTCAGGATTTTCACTGCTTTTTCCTGAAGTGAAGACTGGAAATGGCAAAGACCCTTGTAAATTGCTTGCTTAGAAAACGTTGGAGGGCAGAAGTGTAAACTGATGATCCTAGACACCTTATACTGGCTGATCCTGGAAAACTGCTCTAGAGCACGGACTGCTTGAACCTGTCTTCACAATGAAGCACTCTGGATGTGAGAGCTAAAGCCCCTTAGACAGGTTCCATGGATTCAACCACCATTGCAAGAGATGTTTCAGTGGAAGCCGATTTTTAAAAAAAAAAATTAATCTTCAATCCCTTCTCCAGTGTTACAAAAAGTGATTCTGAAAGGGACGCATGTGCCATCTTGCCCACTGGACAATATGAATGGTGACATTCATTTTTATGAGCAACCGATACACATTCTTGCTGACATTGTTCTTGACTGCAGCCTGCTGTGGAAGAAATGACAGGCTTCTTTTATTCTGTCTGCAGGTACAGAAATTTTCCTTCCCTGGTATTTTATACAGCTCCTAAAAAAACATTAGACACTGTGTTGGTACAAGATGACTTTTTCTCTGTATGTTTTATCCAACCGTGTGATCTGAGGACAGACAAGGCCATTTCCCTGTGAATGCATACTTGCTGAAAAGTGGGAGCAATCAGAAGAAGTAGTGAAGGATAAATATTCCCTTTTGTCTTAGAACAACCAGAATTGATAACACCACCCTTGGAGTTGCGTCTATCCTAAATGGTAGTGCCATAAACTGGTAATGCTGGTTGTTGAAAGTAAAGAGGAGGAATTTTCTTTGAATCCCAGTAAGGATTCCAATTTGAACCTGCATATTTTCCGGTAACTGTTCAGATGCCTCAAATTCCAAGACTGGTCATCAGGAACCCTCCTTTTCCAGATCAGAAAGGTGTGAGAATAAAATCCTTGGTAACACTCTACCGACATTACTTCCTGAATGACACTGTCGTGAAGCAATATGCTCAAAAATTGCTGAATCTCCAATCTCTTGACTGAATCTACAGGAGAAGAAAAAGGTAGCATAATGAGAAAAAAGATGAAGTCACAGAAAACTTCAGTCAATAACATTGACTGACTATTTGGAATGCCCGCATTTCTGTAATGGACTTTGCCCAGGCATCTGCCTGAGCCAGTTTCCAACTGTAAATGCCTGAACCACCTTTGGTGCCCTCATATTGGGGCTTAGCTGAGGAACTTGAAGAAACTCTACCATGTCCTCTTCCTTTAGACTAAAACTGTGGTTTCCAGTCCTGAACATGTGCCGACTCACAAAAAGACTCCATGGAGCTCTAGCTTTGAGACTTCCTCCTGAATGAAGACAGACCTGCTGGATCTTGAAGCCTGGGATAGAAACCCACCTTTACACCACCAGACCTTTTCATAACAAGAGCTTCCAAAACTTTGCCATTTCAAAATTCCATGTTTATTTGGTAAGGCAAGTAAGATTCAGTTAAGATGCAGAATCAGCTTTCCAATGTCTGGCTCAGAAAGCTCCCCTTTCCAGATTCATAGTAACCATGGACTTAGGATTAAGCCTGAGTTATTCAGTAACAGATTCTAAGAAGACATATGTAACTTTCTGGAGATATGCAAAAAAAACACATCATTATTTTAGGTTCTGCAGTTGCATGTAGAGACAGAGATAAGTTAGAGGCTCAGGAGTCAGTGGCTCTAATTACATAGAATATAGAATGGAAAATTACTCCCTGATGCAAATATGCTTTCTTTTACAGTAAGATCCCATTCTTTTTACCTATAATCTAGTGATAGCGGCATCCACTTTAGGTGGAGAGGAAAAAACTATTCTGAAACTGATTTAGGCAAGGGGAAAATATTTATACCGCTTCTCAGATACTGTTCACCATTTTTAAATAGTTTCTCTAAAAATAGCTGCTTAAAGGGACACTGAACCCAAATTTCTTATTTCATGATTCAGATACGGCATGCAAACTTTCTAATTTACTCCTATTATCAAATTTTCTTCGTTCTCTTGCTATCTTTATTTGAAAAAAAGGCATCTAACCTTTTTTATTAGTTCAGAACTCTGGACAGCATTTTTTTTATTGGTGGATGAATTTATCCACCAATCAGCAAGAACAACCCAGGTTGTTCACCAAAAATGGGCCGGCATCTAAACTTACATGCTTGCATTTCAAATAAAGATACCAAGAGAATGAAGAAAATGTGATAATAGGAGTAAATTAGAAAGTTGCTTAAAATTGCATGCTCTATCTGAATCGCGAAAGAAAAAAATTTGGGTTCATTGTCCCTTTAAGGGCATTAAATACAGGGAATAATTCTAAAAAGTCAGGAGCAGGCTTAAACCAATCAGAGGAAGTAGAAGGTACAACATCCACTACACCAGCCACTAAGCCGAGTGTTTCTTTAATGGTTGACATACAATCAGGCATACAATTCTATTGCAGTAGGGCTGGGATGAGTTACTATAACAAATCTCCCCTTAAGAGGCTGAATCAGTAGGTTTAGATGACGTTTCAGAACCCTAATAAGGGAGAAGCACAGCTGCCACAGTAAATTTGGCTTATACATACAAAGCAAAGCCTCTTATATTGATATACTTCATCATTAGATACGGCACATAAAGGCTTAGGGCTGCTAGCAGAGAATAGGAAAAAAGGGCCCATTGTATGCTATATACAAGAAAAAGTGCAGGCTGAGATTTGTATACACATATGGAACATACATTACAGACAACGCCATAGGCAGCTGGCCTGAAGGCAGAAGTGTATCTATAATCATGATGAGATACGGAGGCTACAGATAGAGGTGAGACATGTGAGCAGTAACAACTGCTTTGCTAAGGTGCAGCAGTGAAACTACATGTGCTGCAGGACTTACAGTGGAAATGATGACATGGAGACAGGCACACAAACGCTGACTTCTTTAGTTCCTATGGTAGATGCCATAATGCAAAGCCCTCATACTCACACCCAACTTTTACTGATACGACCCAAGATGGTGGTGCCCTCTAGACCACTCTCAGGGAAGCCCCAGTGGAACACTCGCAGCACATAAGCCTGGAAGGCAGCCGGATGCCTCAGATCCTCTTCAGCATCCCACAGAGGTAACACAAGAGGAGAGACATAGTCCTGTCCTTACGACAGGGAGAACCAGGAGTAACACTGTTCATTATATAATGGTAAGCGTGGGGAGTAGTCAGTTCCTTCATGGGATGAGGTTTCCCACTGGCGATTATTAGCCAGGGAGTGCCAAGATACACTAAAGTAATTGTGGCACCCAGTTTACACCAATTTTCATATAACTACATGTTATAGACACCACTATAAAAAAAAATACAGTATAAAACCTTTTTTAGCACTGTTGATGAAGTTAGGCTGGGACACCCACTGAAATGGACTGAGAAAGCAGGAAAAGCAAACACTCCACCCTCCCCTACATATGAAAAGACCCATTACACAAACAGAAGCAAGCAGGAATCTCTAGAGATCAGTATACATCTAAAACTTTGGGGCTTGGGTAGGAGTCTGAAAAATAGCACAATATTAATTACAAATAAGCAAAAACTATACAACTAAGGGCAATATTTATGGATCATCTACAAAACATTTGTGCAAAGAAAAATCTAGTGTACAATGTCCCTTTAAACAAATTAAAAGTAATTTTGAGTTTTCATTTATTTATAACATAATACAGATAAACCCTATTGTGATTGAGGAGGTTTATGATGCTTAATGACTCCATTACGTATGGGATTTATTACATCCAAAAGCCAACTTACATATAAGTTTGAATTAGTACCAGCAAGACACGGGACCAAATCTAAAAATGTTTATAAATATAGTGTTTGATACTCTCAAAAGCAAAGTTGCATGAAAATGAAAAGCCTATGTAGTCACACATTTTTTTCTCTCTACGTGTACTATGTTTTTCCTTATTTATGTAACCTACCATCTTACCTTTCTGCAACGGATGTTTGTTTCTCATATTCAGTGGTACCACCAGGAATTTGACCTCAGCCACTAACTCCCAGAAGTGCAGGATACGAACACTCCAGATTCCAGGGCGAAGGGGGCGAGTCAGAGGGGGCTTATACTGGGTAAAATCCGCCTCTGAGTCCACGGCAATGTCGTATGAGGCAGCTATAATGTACGTTGGATCAATCCAAACAACAGTGACTGTGACATTTACTCCACGGAACCATTTCTGCACAGCAGCAGGCTCGTCCATTGGCCCTACAATGCCTCCAAAATTTCGAAAGATCCTCTCCTTAGGATCCCACTCTGTACCAACCTAAAACAAGTCCAATTTTGACAAAATTGATATTACCAATATAAAAACACATGAAACAGATGAAAATCTGCAAAAATGGGGGAAGATGCAAAGCAGAACAGTTGATTGTGGAATAAAGGTTTTAATTTAGTAGCTTAATGTATATATGACCTGTTACTTCTTTACAGTACAAAACTCAAATTAAATATGACGAGTGTCCCTCAGGAGGCACCTATTCGCCTAGTTGTGGAGGAATAAGATGTTTGATAGTGGACATGTGTTATTTAGTATGTGTCCAATGTACGCGGCTTGCATGAGACTCTGTAAGTCCCAAGCAGTATTTCTACTTCTACTCCTTTGTGAGGTAGAAACAAACCGTAGTCTAGCGTCGATGGTCTTAAAATTAAGAGCTCTAACGGATTACAGTATGTAATATTTTGACTATAATGGCCCATCAATATAATTTTTTTTGCTATTAAATTTCCTAGGTTTATTAGTAAAAATATAAAAACAATGTATACATGTGTAACATCATAATAATATCACTTTATATGCATGTCAAATTTCATAAAGACTGGTGCAGTGTTTTTTGCTGAAGGTTTAATTTATATTTTCCTTCTCTTTATATTGAAAAGTAAATGTTTTTGACCAATTAACTAAAAAAATACTCAACCTATTTACCTTCGGCATTTCCATCCACTAGGGGTGCCCAAAAAACCTTAAAATAAATTTGTTCATACAAACCCCCACCAAATAATATTATAATTATATTCTCTGGTGTTTGGGGGGAGGGGGGGGGGGGGGAAAGAGTCATTTCAGAATTTCCGTGCTTTTTAACAACTCTGGCATTAATGTGACCTTTCCTAAGTTTTTATTGAATAAATGTATAGGTGTGAGAAGTTTATACAGGTAGGTGTACTCACTTCCACGCTTTGTATGCGACCAGCCACACCACCTTGGTCTGACAGCTTTAGGGCGCCTTGTGGCATCATCCAGATCTCCAGGATCTCCTTACTGTCAGTCTCCTGCGTAACTAAATAACCCTGGAAGTGGTCATCATAGAAGTAAAGTTGCACACTGGAGGGAAACTTGGAAACAGAGAATCTGTGGAGAAAATGTAATATAAGATATCTGCTCACTGGCAACATCACCCCAAAGGCAGAACTTTTTTCACCTTCTACAATGGGAATTCTTTAGTGATATTTTTTTCTGCAGGTCATTTTTCCAATGTCTCTCTCATTTCTATGGTGTCCTCTCCAACTACCCTCACATCTATATTAGGTCCTTCCCTTTAGACTATCTCCCCATCTCTATGGTATCCTTCCCTCCACCTACTCTCCCATCTCTATGATGTCCTTCCCTTCAGTAAATTTCCCCATCTCCATGGCGTCTCTTTCCCTTCATCCTATTTCTCCATCCAATTTGTGTTTTTTTCTTCCACCTCTGTCTTATACTAAAGGCACATTTTCCTCCCCTATCTCTATGGTACATTTGCCTTTAAGCTTTTCTCCCATCTCTATGGTCTGTCCTTCCAGCTTCTTTTATCTATAATGTGTGTCCCTAAAATATCTTGCCTGCCAGTTTTGCTGGCACAACCTGCTCCTTCTACATCTTTCCTCCTATCCCTATTAGTGCTTGGCACTCCAGCTCTGTTCACCTCTATGATAATCCCTTTACCTCCCCTTACCTGCATGAGGTCTGTTTTTTCTTTTCCAAGCCTGGGCCTTTCAGTTCATGCAGAGCCAGACGTGTGAATGCCTGATATACAGTCATCGTAACATCGCTCAGACCTTCCAACCCATCCATGTTTTCATAAACACTCTCCCAGTACCCCTTTAATCCAGGAGTACCAGGGGCAGGATCACCAAAAAGGTGAGCATCCAAAATATCAAGAACTTCCTGATTCACTGATGATTCAAATTTCCGTGCAAAGAAAGTTGGTCTGGACAGTTGCTGAGAAACACAAGATGCCATAATAAACACTATTGTGAATGCTACTTGCTAATGCACTAAGCTATAACACTGCAGAGTCCAGCTGAATAGAGATTGTAGGCACATTTCACAAATCAGACATGTTTAGCTTAATATGGTACAGAGAAACCTATTATAAACCAGCTCTGCGTAAAAGGAATCATGCACACATTTTAAAATACCCATCTTATCCTAACAAATTTCTTGGAGGAACCCGGCTTCCTCATCATGCGGGCGGAGGAACGGCGGTATGTTTATGTTTACCATAACTCAGTCTTTCTGACGTTTAATGAATTAAAAGTGCCCCTGTTTTTAAGATTATTTTTAGATATTGGGCAGTAATTCATAAAAAAAAAAAAACAACTATCACTTTATTATTATCAGTTATTTGTAGCACTCTAAACAGATTCCGCTGCGTTATGACATAGGTGGTATACAAAATAACGTTTACAGGGGTCAAGTGGGTAGAGGGCCCTGCCGAGAGTTGCACTGTTGTAGCCGGCTTTTATGAATGTGAACTACAAACAGCTGGGCTCATAGGCTTACATGCTATGGGGTGTAAGGGGCTAGCAGTGGAGATAGGAAGGTTAGTGTAGGTTGTAGGCATCCCTGAATAGTAGAGTCTTCAGGTAGCGCTTGAAGTTTTCAAAACTAGGGAAGAGTCTTGTGAAGCGAGGCAGAGTTCCATAAGATGGGAGCCAGTCTGGAAAAGTCTTGTAAACGGGAGTGTGACGAGGTAACAAGAGAGGAGGAGAGTAGGAGATTGTGAGTGGAGCAAAGGGGACGAGAGGGAGAGTATCTGGAGACAAGGTCTGAGATGTAGGGGGGAGCAGTGCAGTTGAGGGCTTTTTATGTCAGAGTGAGAATTTTGTGTTTAATCCTGGAGGCAAGAGGAAGCCAGTAAAGGGATTGGCAGAGAGGCGCAGCAGATGAAGAGCGATGTGTAAGGAAGATGAGCCTGGCAGAGGCATTCATAATGGATTGTAAAGGAACTAAGCGGCAGCTAGGGAGACCAGAGAGGATGGAGTTGCAATAGTCGAGGCGGAAAAGGATGAGAGAGTAGATTAAAATCTTAGTTGTGTCTTGTGTAAGGAAATGTCTAATTTTAGAGATGTTTTTAAGGTGGAAGCAGCAGGCTTTAGCCAAGGACTGAGTGAAAGACAGATCTGAGTCAAGTGTGTCCCCAAGACATTGGTCATGTGGGGTTGGGGCAATGATGGCGTTATCAACAGTTATAGAGAAATGGGGTGTGGAGATTTTGGAAGAAGGGGGTCAGTTTTGGAGAGATTTAGCTTGAGGTAGTGAGAGGACATCCAAGATGAGATATGAGAGAGACAGTTAGTGACACAGGTTAGCAAGGAAGGACATAGTTCAGGTGCAGAGATGTAGATTTGGGCGTCGTCGGCATGCAAATAATAACTAAACTTGTGGGACTTTATTAAGGAACCTAATGATGACATGTAGATTGAGAAGAGAAGGGGACCGGGGACAGAGCCTTGTAGTATCCCAACAGAAAGAGGTAACAGGGCAAAGGATGCCCCAGAGAAATCTACACTACGGTTAGACAGATAAGAAGAGAACCACAAGAGAGCAGTGTCGCAGATGCCGAAGGAATGGAGTGTTTGGAGCAAAAAGAGGGTGGTCGACAGTATCAAAGGCTGAAGACAGATCAAGGAGGATAAGCAGAGAGAAGTGGCCTTTGGATTTTGCTGTAAGTATGTCGTTGATAACCTTAACAATTGCTGTCTCTGTGGAGTGTAGGGGCGAAATCCAGATTGCAGTGGGTCAAGAAGTGAGTTTAACATAAGGAAATGGGATAGACGTGCATATACTACCTTTTCAAGAAGCTTTAATTCAAGAGGGAGTAGGGAAATAAGGCGGTAGTTGGATGGGGAGGTTGGATCGAGAGAAGGTTTTTTGAGTATAGGTGTGACTAATGCATGTTTAAGAGATGAGGGAAATATACCAGTGCTGAGGGAAAGGTTGAAGATGTGTGCGAGTATAGAAGGGGAGAAGAGAGGGAGGGGAGTAGCTGTGAGGAGATGGGGTCGAGGGGACAGGTAGTAAGGTGAGAGGATAGTATAAGGGCAGAAACTTCTTCTGTAACAGGGGTAAAAGAGCTACATTTTTGGCTATGTGGGTTTTGGATGATTGTGAGCTTTTGGTGGGGTGGGAGACCGGTAGTATGTTGAGAGCCGATTTCATTTCTGATGGAGTCGATTTTGTTGTTAAAGTAGCTGGCAAAATTTTGAGCTGAGAGAGAAGTTTTAGTGGGAGGTGGGGGTGGGCGGAGAAGAGTATTGAATGTGGAGAACAGACATTTCAGATTTGAAGAAAGAGTAGAGATAACAGTAGAGAAGTAATGTTGCTAATATAGATTAAGGGCAGAATTCACTTTAATATGGAGAATACAAACTAAAAAAGATCTGCCCTGAAAACATTGTATTGTCTTGTATTACAGAGTAGCAAAATATGAAACAGTGTATACCAGGGTTCTTCAAACCCCCACCCCCCAAGACCCAGTGCAATGATACCACATACCTTTGCAACCCTATTTTTATGCTTGGTCTGAAAATTTCTGAACTAATAAACAAGATAGCTGCAATTTTTACCAAAGTGACTAAAATGTGTGTGTACTTTATTCCTGATTGTAATCAAACTTAAAAGTATTGCAAAAGGTAATAACACATGCATACACATACCACACCCACACTCTCCTACAACACACACACCAAACACACGAGACCCTGTAAACATGGTGTTGCAACCCAGTAATAGGTTCAGAACCGTGGTTTGAAGAACCCTGGTGTATATCAACCCAACATGACAAATGCAACATACCTGCAGGCGTACCACATCCTGAGGTTTAAAGTCATTGGGAGAACAGCCACACCAATCAACAATATGCTTATACTGACATCTGCACCCCAACTTCCTATTCCAGTTGGTCACCCGAAGATTATTGTCCACAAGAGTGTCACATGCTGGGCTGTTCTCCAGAACTGTATGAAAGAACGACTGTAAAGATAGAGAGTAGTGTGAGGGAGGCAATGGGGAGAGGAATAAATGGTAAAACCTCTGATAGATAACAGACCTAAGCATATTACAATATAACTTTCTGAGATTATGTAATAAAACTTGTTATATATAAAAAAGAAAGCTGACCTCAGCAGGCAGCAGGGTGTATGTGTAGAAACGTCTTAACTCTGAAACAAGTGGGTCCTTAGTGAAGGTCACATACTCCACAAAACTTCTTGTCAAAGCAAACCAGTCTGACCCACCATCCAACACAATGCCTTCTGGGATCTTCCTCTCTCCGAGACGCCACATGTGGGAATCACATTCATGGAAAAGCCGGTCCAGACCCTGCTTCTTGATGAACCTGAGAGGGAGACTAAATTAGTTTTCATATCTAATAGACGTGCAGATTTTCATATTTGGCATTGGTTTGTATAAACAAATGCCGAATATGGCTCTTTTTAGAGTTGGATTTATTTAATAGTATGGATGTTCACAGATTTTTGTATGTTGCATTACAACATGAATAAATCCGGCTCTAAAAGAAGACAAATGCTGCAGCCTACCGCCATATTCTGCTTTCCTTTATACAAACCAATGCCAAATATGAAAGTCTGCATATGTCTAATATCTATATACAGCGCAATCACTGAGCAATTTCTTGTGTTATAACTGTCAGCACAGTATCATTAAAGTGATTGTAAACTTGAACAAAATTACTGACCAGTATATAAAAAGTAATCTTTAAAACAGGGGCACTTTAAATTCATTAACATTTTGAAAGACACTTCATTTTTAAAATATTTACTTCTGAGTAAACATACTGCCGTTACTCAGCCTGCATCTCATAAGGTATTTAGCAGATCAATGACGAATCCGGCTACCTCCAAAAGTTGCGTGCCGCACAATCTGGACGCCAGATGGGGCACACAACGATTGGGAGAATCTGGATTCTTCATCGATCTGCTAAATACACTGTCCAGTAATTTGTTAAAGTTTACAATCAGTTTAAGTCTCCTTTTCCACTGTGGTCCTCATTACCTGGCATTATCACGGCCATGAGACTTGAGGAAGTTCTTGTCTTTGTATTTAGACAGGAAAAGGACCAGTTCTTCATTGGTTCTGGAGAAAGAAAAAGTTCAAATATAGTCATGCAGCACTGGGACATGTAACACAATCTAACAGAGCATCTTATTCGCACCTAGTAGGGTAGTCAGTGGCGCTGAGGTTGATGAAGAAGTCCCACTGCCAATCTGACATCTTCATCAGGTCCTCCATGCTGTGCAGATACATAGTGAGCAAGCTTGCGCCACCCCAGATAGTCACCATGCGCCAAGCTGTGACACGAATATTCCCATACGGCTGTGCTAACTGGACCACCTCACGGTGCAAATAATTTGAACGCTGAGAGAGTGAAAAAGAAAAAGACATGAGTAAGAAAACAAGAGAACATGAAAAATACCATTACCAGACCCTTAACCCACTACTGAAAGCCCCTTATCGAGGTCAAATATCCTACTGAGAGCTTCTTTCAAGCTCCCATAACACACAGAAGCCCTATCCCAGGTCAGAGATCCACTAAAAAGAGCCTCTTACAAAACCACAGACCTATGAACTTCTCAAGGCTAACCCCCCATTACAAGAACCTTACCTAAAAGGGACAGTGTATTCAAATATTTTGTCCCCTTTAATGTGTTCCCAGTGATCCATTTTAAATACTGAAGTGTATTAAATGGTTACTGTACCTTTATTTTCTCATTTGAAATAGCTGATTTTGCCTGTATTTCCCCTGCCAATACTGAAAATGTATGTACTTAAAACCCAAATTTTTTATTTCATGATTCAGACAGAGAATACAATTTTAACCCCTTAAGGACCACAGCACTTTTCCATTTTCTGACCGTTTGGGACCAAGGTTATTTTTACATTTCTGCGGTGTTTGTGTTTAGCTGTAATTTTTCTCTTACTCATTTACTGTACTCACACATATTATATACCGTTTTTCTCGCCATTAGACTTTCTAAAGATACCATTATTTTAGTCATATCTTATTATTTACTATAATTTGTTTTTAGAAAATATGATGAAAAAATGGGGGGAAAAAACAAAACACTTTTTCTAACTTTGACCCCCAAAATCTGTTACACATCTACAACCACCAAAAAACACCCATGCTAAATAGTTTCTAAATTTTGTATTGAGTTTAGAAATACCCAATGTTTACATGTTCTTTGCTTTTTTTGTAAGTTATAGGGCAATAAATACAAGTAGCACTTTCCTATTTCCAAACCATTTTTTAATAAAAATTAGCGATAGTTACATTGGAACACTGATATCTGTCAGGAATCCTTGAATATCCCTTGACATGTATATTTTTTTTTTTTAGTAGACAACCCAAAGTATTTATCTAGGCCCATTTTGGTATATTTCATGCCACCATTTCACCGCCACATGCGATCAAATAAAAAAAAATTTCACACTGAAATTATTTATAAACAGCTTGTGCAATTATGTCACAAATGGTTGTAAATGCTTCTTTGGGATCCCCTTTGTTCAAAAATAGCAGACATATATGGATTTGGCATTGTTTTTTGGTAATTAGAAAGCCGCTAAATGCCACTGCGCACCACCACACTTGTATTATGCCCAGCAGTGAAGGGGTTAATTAGGTAGCTTGTATGGTTCATTTTAGCTTTAGTGTAGAGATCAGCCTCCCACCTGACACATCCCACCCCTTGATCCCTCCCAAACAGCTCTCCCCCTCCCCACCCCACAATTGTCCCCGCAATCTTAAGTACTGGCAGAAAGTTTGCCAGTACTAAAATAAAAGGCTTTTTATTATTATTATTATTTTTTTAATTAATATCTTTCAGCTGTGATGGACTCCCCTTAGCCCCCAACCTCCCTGATCCCCCCCCCCCAAACAGCTCTCTAACCCTCCCCCCGCTACCAATTTGCCACTATCTTTGGTACTGGCAGCTGTCTGCCAGTACCCAGCTTGTCCCCCCCCAAAAAAGTTTTTTTTTTATTGTTTTTTTTTATAAAATATAATTTTTTTTGTAGTGTAGCTGCCACACCTCAATACCCCTCCCAGATTCTTTTATCCTAATTTTTTTCCCCTCTCCCTCCTTCTCATTGCATTGGTGGCAGTAGTTGCTGCGTATGCCCTCCGCACGCTCCCGGAGTGCACATTGCACATACAGGAACCGGATGCCGGGCAGCTATGGGCCGACCACCCCCCTCCCTGCTAAGGCTCCCACTCACCAACATTCTGCACTATCGCCACCGGTGCAGAGAGGGCCACAGAGTGTCTCTCTCTGCATCTGCTGCTTAACTCTGCTTGCCTCTGACCACTCTTCTGATTAACCCCTGAACTGCTGTTACTGTGGATTGTCTCTTTGTTGCCGAACTCTGCTTGCCTGACTACTCTCCAGTTTTTCCCCTGTAGTGCCGAGAAGGATTGTCCCTCTATTGTGAGTACTGTTACCTCATTTACTTTATTCTCTTGTTCTGGGATATTTCCTTATCCTTCCACTTGACGCAAGGATAAGAAGACTACTGGCCAAGTTTGGTCTGATAGGGAAATATCCCACGAGCATTACAACTACACTACAGAAAATGTTTAAAAAAAACAAAACAACTATATGTATTTTATAGGCACTGGACGCTAGTAGTGGGAAGGTTAGAGAGCTATTTAGGGGATCAGGGAGGTGGGAGGATTGAGGAGGATCACTACACTGCAGAATTTTTTATTTTTTTTTAATAAAAAACAAAACTGCATACTGGCAGACTGTCTGCCAATACCTAAGATGGTTGTTACCAGTGAGGGGTGAGGGAGGGATCAGAGGAGGGTAAATCTACACTAAAGCTAAAATTAAAAAGGGACAGTCTACACCACAATATTTATTGTTTTAAAAAAAAAAGATAATCCCTTTATTACCCATTCCCTAGTTTAGCATAACCAACACAGTTATATAAATAGGTTTTTTTATCTCTGTGATTACCTTGTATCCAAGCCTCTGCAAACTGTCCCTTTTTTCAGTTCTTTTGACAGACATGCATTTTGGCCAATCAGTGCTGGCTCCCTGGAACTTCACGTGCATGAGCTCAATGTTATCTATATGACACACATGAACTAACACCCTCTAGTGGTGAAAAACTGTCAAAATGCCCTGAGAGAAGAGGCGGCCTTCAAGGGCTTAGAAATTAGAATATGAACCGCCTAGGTTTAGCTTTCAGCTAAGAATATCAAGAGAACAAAGCAAAATTGGTGATAAAAGTAAATTGGAAAATGGTTTAAAATGACATGTCCTATCTGAATCATGAAAGTTTATTTTGGACTAGACTGTCCCTTTAACCTTACAAGCTACCTGATTAACACCTTCACTGCCAGGAATAATAGAAGTGTGGTGCGCAGCTGCAATTAGTATTCTAATTACTAAAAATGAATGGCAAAGCCATATATGTCTGCTATTTCTAACAAAGGGGTTCCCAGAGAAGCTTTTACAATCATTTGTGCCATGATTGCACTAGCGGTATGTAAATAATTTCACTAAGAAACCCAAAGTTTGTGAAAAAGTGAACAATTTTTTTTTAATTTGATCTCATAAAATGGTGGCATGAAATATACCAAAATGAACCTAGATCAATACCTTGTTTTTTTACCTGTCAAAACTATGTTGTTTTTTTTTAAGTAGACAACCCAACAAGGCTTTATTTCTGTTAAAATGGATTTCTAGCAAGAATACTAATAATTCTCCAGTATTTTGGGCAAGTTCTCTGAAAATCCCGGTAGAGAAGGGGTTAAAGGGGCAGTGAAAACTAAAGTTTCATGATTCAGCTAAAGCATGCCATTTTTATTTTTTTAAATAAGCAAAACTTTCGAATATACTTCCATTATCAAAAGTGCACACTTTTTATATGCACACTTTCTGAGGTTCCTACTAAGCATGTTCAAAAGTGCACGATATACATTGTGATTGGCTGTCATCACATAGTACCAGGGGATATTGCATTTATTTTGAAATTTTCCAGTAAATATTCTACTGCTCATTTCAAATCCAACGTATATTTGAGAATGATTCAATTCTATTGTATTTACTGGTTATAAAACAGCTATGTAAACAAGAAGCTTTAGATTAAATAATGCTCCAAATTGGGGGACGTGACAGAGAGGTACAAAAATGTCAATTTATTTATAAGTATTGTCCTTTGAGTAAGCCGTGATAAATAAGATGAGGAAGACTCTGTGTAAATAATTAGACAGGCCAGAACTCTTTCCACTTTCTGTGATGAGATTTTTTTTTTTAGTGAAACTTTTTCTGCAGTGTCTCTGGAGCCGGTGTTGCTGCGTTTGATGCCCTTACACAGTGTGCCTGAGGACAGGTTAATGCACAGACTCGCTACTGTAGGCTCCCGCAGTTTCAGTCTGTCTGGGACCCTGCTCTACTGTACTGCTGGGGTCTATAAGCTTCGCTTAACAGCACAAGGAGCTGGATCCACACATAACTTAAATTTGTGCTCTAACTGTTTTCAGTGTCAGCACATGGAGACCCTGGGAGAAAGCAGCATCAAGTAACGTCCTCCCACTCTTCTGCCAGACGTTTCTCCTCAGCGGAGCAGGAAAAACGTCTATTTCTTTTTAACCGCTAACTACCAGAAAGGTCTGCAGGTGTAATGCTGAGCAGTGCACTACAGCGCTTTTTTGGCAACTATTGGATTAACTGCTCTGCCTTCTAGGTACTGAACCATAGGTAATTTTAGAGGGTTAACGCACATGAATTGCATTATTCAATGGGCGTTATTGAAATAATAAATATAAACTATTCAAAATATTAATACAAATTATACATACTGTAAAATATTCTAAATAATCCATAGAATATATCTATATTTTGAACAGTATGTATAATAATTTTTAATATTTCAATAACACACACTGAAGATAGCAATTCTTCATGTGTGCTAACCAGACAACGCTAGTCCTAAGTTGCAAAGCCCAAAGCGTGTTAGGCATATTTTACATTCCTATGTTTCTCACTTAGAAAATAACGTACTTTTTTATATTAAATATATATATATATATATGATATTGCTCATGATAAATACATATCTATACCTATATCTATAAGAATAGATATACATAGAAATATCAACAATAAAAAGTACATTCTTCTGTAAATGAAGAACATGTCGGGTTTAGCACACTTGAATAAACACTATCGGTTAGTGAGCAAATAAGGGTCTTATTTCTCTTGTTAAGTGTATCCAGTCCACGGATCATCCATTACTTATGGGATATTAACTCCTCCCCAACAGGAAGTGCAAGAGGATTCACCCAGCAGAGCTGCTATATAGCTCCTCCCCTAACTGCCATTACCAGTCATTCTCTTGCACCCAACGACTAGATAGGATGTGTGAGAGGACTATGGTGATTATATTTAGTTTTATACCTTCAATCAAAAGTTTGTTATTTTATAATAGCACCGGAGTGTGTTATTCCTTCTCTGGTAGAATTTGAAGAAGAATCTACCTGAGTTTTTACTATGATTTTAGCCGGCGTAGTTAAGATCATATTGCTGTTTCTCGGCCATCTGAGGAGAGGTAAACTTCAGATCAGGGGACAGCGGGCAGATTAATCTGCAAAGAGGTATGTAGCAGCTTATTATTTTCTGACAATGGAATTGATGAGAAAATTCTGCCATACCGATATAATGTAAACTCAGCCTTAAATGCAGTAGCAGCAACTGGTATCAGGCTGTCATGTATGTATATTTTACACTTCAGTATTCTGGGGAATGGCACTTCACTGGAATTATACTGTGTGCATAAGACTTTAGCCTAATTTGCAGGGACTGGCAACAGGCTCTTTAATAACACTTAATTTATGTTAAACGTTTTTTGCTGGCATGTAAAATCGTTTCATTTTCTGAGGTACTGGGTGAATAAAATGTTTTGGGCATTATTTTTTCCACTTGGCAGTTGTTTTATTTAATTTATGACAGTTTACTGATCTCTCTCACTGTTGTGTGTGAGGGGGAGGTCAAAAAATTCAGTCAGAAGCTCATTGTATTTCCTGCATGATCCGGTTCATCTCTACAGAACTCAGGGGTCTTCAAAACTTGTTTTGAGGGAGGTAATCATTCACAGCAGAGCTGTGAGATTGTAGTTGACTGTGATAAAAAACGTTTATTTCTGTAACTTTTTTTTCTGCTATCAGGGTTAGTTATCCTTCGCTAATGGGAACAAGCCTTTGCTAAAATTGTGTTTTTTACAAAGATTTGATGCTATAACCTTTCAGTTTATTAACTTTCAACTGTCATAACTCTTTCTGTGCTTCTTATAGGCACAGTACGTTTTCATATTATAGTAAATTACTTGAAAAGTATTTCCAAGTTGCTAGTTTATTTGCTAGTGTGTTAAACATGTCTGATTCAGAGGAAGACATCTGTGCTATATGTGCTAATGCCAAAGTGGAGCCCAATAGAAATTTATGTACTAACTGTATTGATGCTACTTTAAATAAAAGTCAATCTGTACAAATTGAACACATTTCACCAAACAACGAGGGGAGAGTTATGCCGACTAACTCGCCTCACGTGTCAGTACCTGCATCTCCCGCTCGGGGGGTGCGTGATATTGTGGCGCCGAGTACATCTGGGCGGCCATTACAAATCACATTACAGGATATGGCTACTGTTATGACTGAAGTTTTGGCTAAATTACCAGAACTAAGAGGTAAGCGTGATCACTCTGGGGTGAGAACAGAGTGCGCTGATAATGTTAGGGCCATGTCAGATACTGCGTCACAACTTGCAGAACATGAGGACGGAGAGCTTCATTCTGCGGCTGACGGTTCTGATCCAAACAGATTGGATTCAGATATTTCAAATTTTAAATTTAAGCTGGAAAACCTCCGTGTATTACTAGGGGAGGTGTTAGCGGCTCTGAATGATTGTAACACAGTTGCAATACCAGAAAAATGTGTAGGTTGGATAAATATTTTGCGGTACCCTCGAGTACTGACGTTTTTCCTATACCTAAGAGACTTACTGAAATTGTTACTAAGGAGTGGGATAGACCCGGTGTGCCGTTCTCACCCCCTCCGATATTTAGAAAGATGTTTCCAATAGACACCACCACACGGGACTTATGGCAAACGATCCCTAAGGTGGAGGGAGCAGTTTCTACTTTAGCTAAGCGTACCACTATCCCGGTGGAGGATAGCTGTGCCTTTTCAGATCCAATGGATAAAAAGTTAGAGGGTTACCTTAAGAAAATGTTTGTTCAACAAGGTTTTATATTGCAACCCCTTGCATGCATTGCGCCTGTCACGGCTGCAGCAGCATTTTGGTTTAAGTCTCTGGAAGGGACACTTGAATCAGCTCCATTAGATGAGATTACACACAGGCTTAAAGCTCTTAAGTTAGCTAACTCATTTATTTCAGATGCCGTAGTACATTTAACTAAGCTTACGGCTAAGAATTCCGGATTCGCCATTCAGGCGCGCAGAGCACTGTGGCTAAAATCCTGGTCAGCTGACGTTACTTCTAAGTCTAAATTTCTTAATATACCTTTCAAAGGGCAGACCTTATTCGGGCCCGGATTGAAAGAAATTATCGCTGACATTACAGGAGGTAAAGGCCATGCCCTGCCTCAAGACAGAGCCAAACCTAAGGCTAGACAATCTAATTTTCGTTCCTTTCGGAATTTCAAAGCAGGAGCAGCATCAACTTCCTCTGCTCCAAAACAAGAAGGATCTGTTGCTCGCTACAGACAAGGCTGGAGACCTAACCAGTCCTGGAACAAGGGCAAGCAGGCCAGGAAACCTGCTGGTGCCCCTAAAACAGCATGAATTGAGGGCCCCCGATCCGGGAACGGATCTAGTGGGGGGCAGACTTTCTCTCTTCGCCCAGGCTTGGGCAAGAGATGTCCAGGATCCCTGGGCGCTAGAGATAATATCTCAGGGATACCTTCTGGACTTCAAATACTCTCCCCCAAGAGAGAGATTTCATCTATCAAGGTTGTCAACAAACCAAATAAAGAAAGAGGCGTTTCTACGCTGCGTACAAGAGCTTTTATTAATGGGAGTAATCCATCCAGTTCCACGGTCGGAACAGGGACAAGGGTTTTACTCAAATCTGTTTGTGGTTCCCAAAAAAGAGGGAACTTTCAGGCCAATCCTGGATTTAAAGATCCTAAACAAATTCCTAAGAGTTCCATCGTTCAAAATGGAGACTATTCGGACAATTTTACCCATGATCCAAAAGGGTCAGTACATGACCACAGTGGATTTAAAGGATGCTTACCTTCACATACCGATTCACAAAGATCATTACCGGTATCTAAGGTTTGCCTTTCTAGACAGGCATTACCAGTTTGTAGCTCTTCCATTCGGATTGGCTACGGCTCCGAGAATCTTCACAAAGGTTCTGGGTGCTCTTCTGGCGGTACTAAGACCGCGAGGAATTGCGGTAGCTCCGTACCTAGACGACATTCTGATACAAGCTTCAAGCTTTCAAACTGCCAAGTCTCATACAGAGTTAGTACTGGCATTTCTAAGGTCGCATGGATGGAAGGTGAACGAAAAGAAGAGTTCTCTCTTTCCACTCACAAGAGTTCCCTTCTTGGGGACTCTTATAGATTCTGTAGAAATGAAGATTTACCTGACAGAAGACAGGTTAACAAAGCTTCAAAATGCATGCCGTGTCCTTCATTCCATTCAACACCCGTCAGTAGCTCAATGCATGGAGGTGATCGGCTTAATGGTAGCAGCAATGGACATAGTACCCTTTGCACGCCTACATCTCAGACCGCTGCAATTGTGCATGCTAAGTCAGTGGAATGGGGATTACTCAGACTTGTCCCCTACTCTGAATCTGGATCAAGAGACCAGAAATTCTCTTCTATGGTGGCTTTCTCGGCCACATCTGTCCAGGGGGATGCCATTCAGCAGGCCGGACTGGACAATTGTAACAACAGACGCCAGCCTACTAGGTTGGGGCGCTGTCTGGAATTCTCTGAAGGCTCAGGGACAATGGAATCAGGAGGAGAGTCTCCTACCAATAAACATTCTGGAATTGAGAGCAGTTCTCAATGCCCTTCTGGCTTGGCCCCAGTTGACAACTCGGGGGTTCATCAGGTTTCAGTCGGACAACATCACGACTGTAGCTTACATCAACCATCAGGGAGGGACAAGAAGCTCCCTAGCAATGATGGAAGTATCAAAGATAATTCGCTGGGCAGAGTCTCACTCTTGCCACCTGTCAGCAATCCACATCCCGGGAGTGGAGAACTGGGAGGCGGATTTCTTAAGTCGTCAGACTTTTCATCCGGGGGAGTGGGAACTTCATCCGGAGGTCTTTGCCCAAATACTTCGACGTTGGGGCAAACCAGAGATAGATCTCATGGCGTCTCGACAGAACGCCAAGCTTCCTCGTTACGGGTCCAGATCCAGGGATCCGGGAGCGGTTCTGATAGATGCTTTGACAGCACCTTGGACCTTCGGGATGGCTTATGTGTTTCCACCCTTCCCGATGCTTCCTCGATTGATTGCCAGAATCAAACAGGAGAGAGCATCAGTGATTCTAATAGCGCCTGCATGGCCACGCAGGACTTGGTATGCAGATCTAGTGGACATGTCATCCTGTCCACCTTGGTCGCTACCTCTGAAACAGGACCTTCTGATCCAGGGTCCCTTCAAACATCAAAATCTAATTTCTCTGAAGCTGACTGCTTGGAAATTGAACGCTTGATTTTATCAAAACGTGGTTTTTCTGAGTCAGTTATTGATACCTTAATACAGGCTAGGAAGCCTGTTACCAGAAAGATTTACCATAAGATATGGCGCAAATACTTATATTGGTGCGAATCCAAGAGTTACTCATGGAGTAAGGTTAGGATTCCGAGGATATTGTCTTTTCTACAAGAAGGTTTAGAAAAGGGTTTATCCGCTAGTTCCTTAAAGGGACAGATTTCAGCTCTGTCCATTCTTTTACACAAACGTCTGTCAGAAGTTCCGGACGTTCAAGCTTTTTGTCAGGCTTTAGCTAGGATCAAGCCTGTGTTTAAAACTGTTGCTCCACCATGGAGTTTGAACTTAGTTCTTAATGTTTTACAGGGGGTTCCGTTTGAACCCCTTCATTCCATTGATATCAAGTTGTTATCTTGGAAAGTTCTGTTTTTAATGGCGATTTCCTCGGCTCGAAGAGTCTCTGAGTTATCTGCCTTACATTGTGATTCTTCTTATCCGATTTTTCATTCAGACAAGGTAGTTCTGCGTACTAAACCTGGGTTCCTACCTAAGGTGGTCACTAACAGGAATATCAATCAAGAGATTGTGGTTCCATCTTTGTGTCCTAATCCTTCTTCGAAAAAGGAACGTCTGCTACACAATCTAGATGTAGTCCGTGCCCTGAAATTTTATCTACAGGCAACTAAGGATTTTCGACAAACGTCTTCCCTGTTTGTCGTTTATTCTGGTCAGAGGAGAGGTCAAAAAGCTTCGGCTACCTCTCTCTCCTTTTGGCTTCGTAGCATAATACGGTTAGCCTATGAGACCGCTGGACAGCAGCCTCCTGAAAGAATTACAGCACATTCTACTAGAGCTGTGGCTTCCACTTGGGCCTTTAAGAATGAGGCTTCTGTTGAACAGATTTGCAAGGCTGCAACTTGGTCTTCTCTTCATACTTTTTCCAAATTTTACAAATTTGACACTTTTGCTTCTTCGGAGGCTGTTTTTGGGAGAAAGGTTCTTCAGGCAGTGGTTCCTTCCGTATAAAGAGCCTGCCTGTCCCTCCCGTCATCCGTGTACTTTAGCTTTGGTATTGGTATCCCATAAGTAATGGATGATCCGTGGACTGGATACACTTAACAAGAGAAAACATAATTTATGCTTACCTGATAAATTTATTTCTCTTGTAGTGTATCCAGTCCACGGCCCGCCCTGTCACTTTAAGGCAGGTAATTTTTCCATTAAACTACAGTCACCACTGCACCCTATGGTTTTCCTTTCTCTGCATGTTTTCGGTCGAATGACTGGTAATGGCAGTTAGGGGAGGAGCTATATAGCAGCTCTGCTGGGTGAATCCTCTTGCACTTCCTGTTGGGGAGGAGTTAATATCCCATAAGTAATGGATGATCCGTGGACTGGATACACTACAAGAGAAATACATTTATCAGGTAAGCATAAATTATGTTTTTTTTTTATTTCCCCAGTATGTGTGCTCCACATACGTATGTGTGCTCCATTGTAGTCTATGAGGCCTATTTATGAAATGTCTGTCGGATCTGATCTGACAGTGCGGATCAGGTCCGACAGACGTCTCTGAATGCGGAGAGCAATACGCTCTCCGTATTCAGCATTGCACCAGCAGCTCTTGTGAGCTGCTGGTGCAACGCCGCCCCCTGCAGACTCGCGGGCAATCGTCCGCCAGCAGGAGGGTGTCAATCAACCCGATCGTACTCGATCGGGTTGAATTCCGGTGATGTCTGTCCGCCTGCTCAGAGCAGGCGGACAGGGTTATGGAGCAGCGGTCTTTAGACCGCTGCTTTATAACTGTTGTTTCTGGCGAACCTGCAGGCTCACCAGAAACGCGGGCCCTCAAGCTCCGTTCGGAGCTTAATAAATAGGCCCCTATGGGTGAATATGTTTTTTGCACAAGACGGGGTTTTGCTCACATGCAAATTTTTTACTTTCAACTTATAATACAAGTGCAATCCAATGCACACAAAAAGCCTCCATCTAGTGAAGTTAATTTGCAGGCAGGATCGCAGCTCCACTCATAATCTAGCCCATAGAGAGAAATAACTAAATATTTGGGGTTTCTTGATCATTATATTGTAATGCACAGCTCTCAAGCTAGAATTTGCCTTTCTACATTTTTGAGGGAGATTTCTTGTACTACTTAAATAATCTCGCTACAGCGGAGAGCTTCAGATCATAGGCCCTATGACTCCAATAATTCAAAATACTGTCACTATGCTTAAAACATACATTAACCATCCACCTTCAGTATTTCTACCTCCTATATTTTCATGATCAATTGTAACTAAAGTACTACCAAGAAAAATACCTGCAGAAAATCTTCACCTACAAATGAAACCCCTCATCTATTGCAACCCTTATTCTTATATTTCTGTTACCACTGAATAACCCCCTGTACCCTCACATACCTGGTCAACATGGATATAGTAGAAGTGATCTTGGTGGTAAATAGCTTTTATGAGACGCTTCAGCTGCCTTATAGCTCTGCCATGTACAACCAGCATATACACCACACGTGGCGGCTTCTCAGGGGGTGTTGCCCCCACATCCGATTCCTCCCACTGCAGGCCTGAGCTCACCTTGCCTAAGAAAATTACAGGAAACAATGTACAGACATTAAGTAATCACTGCCTTGATTGTCTACAGAACACCATGAACACTGGACTCACCTACTGCCCAAAAGAAAATTGGAAAGAACTATAAGTGTCCACCCACATACCCAGTGACCTCTGTAAGAACCGGCAAAATTCCTAAGGAGATCCTATTCAGATTAGTCTAACAGACACCCTGCTAAGATTAGATCCGATATTCTATCCACTGAAAGGGACATAAAGTTCCACAATTTAGTCAGAGAGAAGACATTTTTTTTTGGGGGGGGGGCAAATTTTTTTTTTTTTTTTATCTTGGTCTCGTTTGTTAAAATACTTAAGAACTGAAGTACGCTCAGGACGGGGCACATGCCTGAAGCACTATAAGGCAGCAGTGTTGGAAACAATGTTTGTAACAATGTTATACATATAATGCTAAAAACAAGTGTATGCTCCTGAGCCTTTGTAAAATACTTTATTTTTTCCCCTTTTCTTATAATTTAACTCTGCATGTGGGTTTTACAATTCCCACAATATTTGAAAGTAAAGACTTAGGATTTACCCTAACACTTATATTCCACAATACCTTTGTTTCTCACTCTAACAGTTAATTTATATACTGTTATGTCTGTAACTGGCCCCAGCGGAGGTAGATAAGGAAAAACAGGACGGTACCCATTACATTATGTAAAACTTTACGCTAAGTTCCTCTGGGTTTAAACAAATATAATGAATAATAATATTTAAAAAATATATGTGCATACTATTCTATGGCTAATATTGATAATTTATCTAGCATTTAGTGTTTTATTTCCCTTTAAGCTAAAACGGAAATAAAAAAACAAAAACAAAAAATTTATCAACTTGCAAATGAAAGAACAGCAAATAAATTGTTAAACTTTTTCATGCAAAAAAATATAATTTTTTTAAATTTACAGCTTTTTTAAAATGGATTATAAAACCAACATTACAATAATCCTAAAAGATCAGTAGGCTCACTGGCAAATATGGAAAATGACAAACTTCCACAGGCATAAAACCAAAAATAGTAGCTTTGTTTACAACAGGAAAATCCCTTATTTAAAAACAAAACAAAAAGAACAACACAAAACAATGATGGGTAAACAATATGGAGGTTGGCAGATTTGAAACCCGGAATACAGATTGTTAGGAACAATGAGATGATTATAGGTAGCGATTTATGTAATAAATACAACATGTTTGGCGCCAGAACTAAATGAGTGGTGACTCGCCAAGTACTGTTATTTGTCAAGCCTTGCTGTAATGCATTTTAAAATCCCCTATTTTATTTTTTGTATGGACTGCAAAGAACGTAAGCACAAAGAGGTAGTTATTGCATTCCGTGCAATGACAAAAACAGGAATGTAGAGGAAGATGTAAAATGTTCCTTATTATATCTAGGTAGCCAAATAAAGCGTTGGAGGTAAAAGAAACAGAGCAATGGGTCTCAGCATTTGTTATTTTAACTGCACATAAGCGTTTGCTCCTAATGATCCATAATTAAAGTGATGGTAAATCCTAGCATTTGTGAATTGCTAGGATTGACCATTGGAACATATAAAGGGGACTTACACAGTCATGAAGTATAAAATTCTTCATGACTGAAAGTTCCTTTATTTGTTTCAAGCGGTCGCCGCACTGAACTGCTCAGGCTACCCACGGCAGAACGCTGTTTTGCTGAGAGGTGACGTTTCCCCCTTTCAGCAAATAGCCGTGCGTTCCAGTAGGCAACAAGACGGATTTCCCGCACGGCTATTGGCTAAGAGCTGAAAAAGTCACCACTCAGCAAAACAGCATTCTGCTGTGGGCTGCCTGAGCAGCTCAGTGCGGCGACCGCTTTAAACAAATAAAGGAGCTTTCAGCATGAAGTATTTCTTACTTCATGGCTGAAAGTCCCCTTTATTTGTTCCAACGCTAGGATTTACTATCACTTTAACACAGTACCACCCTCTACTTACATATATTATACAGTTACTACCGTTCTTTGTGTAATGACTATGGCATAACATTCACAAAAGCAGGTGTAGGCAAACTAATGCCCAGGGGCCAAATCAAGCCTGACACCTGTTTTTGTACAGCCTGCAAACTTTGAAGTTTTTTTTACATTTTTAAATGCTTGAAAAAAAAAAATTAAAAAAAAATGTGACATTAAAAAGAGACATAAAACCCAAAACTTTTCTTTCATTAATCAGATAGAGCACACAATTTTAAACAACATTTAAATGTTCTTCTTATCCTTTGTTGAAAAACAAGGTGTCTGCAGCACTATATGGCAGCAATTTTGCATCAATGTTATACATTAGCAAGAGCACTAGATGGCAGCACTGTCTCCTATCATGTAGTACTAATGTTATACATTAGCAAGAGCACTAGATGGCAGCACTGTCTCCTGTCATGTAGTACTAATGTTATACATTAGCAAGAGCACTAGATGGCAGCACTGTCTCCTGTCATGTAGTACTAATGTTATACATTAGCAAGAGCACTAGATGGCAGCACTGTCTCCTATCATGTAGTACCAATGTTATACATTAGCAAGAGCACTAGATGGCAGCACTGTTTCCTGTCATGTAGTACTAATGTTATACATTAGCAAGAGCACTAGATGGCAGCACTGTTTCCGGTCATGTAGTGCTAATGTTATACATTAGCAAGAGCACTAGATGGCAGCACTGTCTCCTATCATGTAGTACTAATGTTATACATTAGCAAGAGCACTAGATGGCAGCACTGTCTCCTATCATGTAGTACTAATGTTATACATTAGCAAGAGCACTAGATGGCAGCGCTATCTCCTGTCATGTAGTACTAATGTTATACATTAGCAAGAGCACTAGATGGCAGCACTGTTTCCTGTCATGTAGTACTGTTATATATTAGCAAAAGCACTAGATGGCAGCACTGTTTCCTGTCATGTAGTACTGTTATACATTAGCAAGAGCACTAGATGGCAGCACTGTTTCCTGTCATGTAGTACTGTTATACATTAGCAAGAGCACTAGATGGCAGCACTGTTTCCTGTCATGTAGTACTGTTATACATTAGCAAGAACACTAGATGGCAGCACTGTTTCCTGTCATGTAGTACTAATGTTATACATTAGCAAGAGCACTAGATGGCAGCACTGTTTCCTGTCATGTAGTACTAATGTTATACATTAGCAAGAGCACTAGATGGCAGCACTGTTTCCTGTCATGTAGTACTAATGTTATACATTAGCAAGAACTGTTTCCTGTCATGTAGAGCTGCAGACATAAGAGAACAAAGCAAATTTGATGATAATTGTAAACTTTCTTAAAATTGTCATAAAAGAAAATTTTTGGGTTTGTTGTCACTTTAAATTTTTTCAGATTCAAATGTCAGTGTTTATAACAGTTTAATTGGAACACAGACACTCATTTGTTTGTCTATGGCTGATTTTAGGCTACAACATCAGAGCTGAGTAGCTGTGTCACAGACTGTATGTGATGCTCTCATTATTTTGCACTGCTGGCAGGGAAACTACAATATATATCATACAATATTCCCAACTCAAAAGGAAACATTTTGAATATTTAACCCCTTCCCGCCAGGACAAAGTTCAGATGGAAACAAATAAGTAAAAAATGTAAATCATGCATAAACAATTGCGTGATTTTAATGATGGGATCAGGGTTGGGGGGGGGAGTGCCTATGATGCTAGGCATGCCCCCCAAGCCTGCAATCCCATTCAGGAAGCGCCTTTGGCTTCAGTACAGCTATGACGTTCTATGCCATCCTAAATGCTTTACAGCCCAGTGCGGTTAGGACGGCATAGAACATCATAAGGGCGGGAAGGGGTTAAAGCAGAATCTCATCACAGACAAATCCCTTCACAAAAATACATAAAATGAGGCTGCAACCAAAGTAAGTTTCTGCGTTGTCTGTTACATATTTTTATTTTTATCAATAACAATTTGTGGAAATGTGTTTTTGCTCTTGTTATAGAAATACAGACATAATATCCTTTACCGTCTGACCCTCTCTCAGAAAATGTTTGCACTATTGCTTGTATATGACTAAATAGATATTAGAGTGGGAAATGACACTAATTTATTAAAGGGACATTATAAACACTAAATACATTTTATAAGCATAATATTTAGGTTATTCCCGCCTCTCTCAAATCATGGGTGCTGCCATGTTGAAACCTAGCTTTCACTACATTCCAGTGTTGACGTATTTGCAGCAACTCTGCTTCATATATCTGCAGTGTAACCTATGTTCCATAATGGCAGAACCCATGATTAGAGGGGGGTGCATGGAAATATATTTAGTGTTTAGGGTCCCTTTAACATCAGTTATCCTGCATTACTTTGAGTTTAACCCCCCAAATCAGCAGCAGTAGTTGCACAACAGGGGTTTAAAACACGGCAACGCAGAGTCACTAGTGTTAAAATGAGACACGCTAACAAATTGTAGTAGGTCATTTTCCCACTTTAATGGCGTTTAACCCCTGCAAAGGTGAGGTTCCAGAGAGCAGCAGTGCACTACTGGCATCTAGTGGAATATATCTGGTTAGGCATGTGTGTACTGTGCAGTCACCAATTACCAGCTAGCTCCCAGTAGTGCACTGCTGCTCCTGAGCATACCTTGGTATGCTTTTCCACAAAAGGATATCAAAAGTGAACAAAGTATATTTAAAGGGACACTAAGGTTAGAACTAAACTTTTATTATGCAGATAGAACATGCAATATTAAACAGCTTTCCGATTCAATTTCATTATCTAAATGTGCACAACTTTTTTTTATACGCACACTTTCTGGGGCATCAGCTCTTACCAAACGTGCAAGAATTCACAGTACTGTATATGCATTTTGTGATAGGCTGATGACTGTCACATGATGCATGAGGAAGGAAAGTAGAACTAACTTTAAAGTTTGTCAGAAAACGAAAACCTACTACTCATTTGAAATGCAAACTAAGTGTGTTTGTTTATTATGCAAATATACTGCATTTAATAGTTCTACTCCTTTAATATTATAAGTCATTTGAAAAGCTTCTTAAAATTGCATGTACTAACATCTGAAACATGAAAGTTTAGTTTTGGCTTTGCTGATCTTTGAAACTGGAAATACTATTGTAATCCCTGTGATAAATGCACCTTAAAAAAAAAAAAAAACGCTCTCCCTCAAAATATACACAGAATGTTGTGTCAACTGTAGTAAAACACCTGCTACAAAGCAAAACAAAAACACAAGCCTTTAGTGCTCTATATGTAAGCTCATATGCTAATTTCTAAGCACTTGAAGGCTGCCTCTTATCTGAATGCATTTAACAGTTTTTCACAGCTGGATGGTGTTAGTTCATGTGTTTCATATAAATAACATTGCGCTCACTCCCGTGGAGTCAGCACTAATTGCCTGAAATGCAAGTTTGTCAAAAGAACTGAGATAAGGGGGCAGTCTGCAGAAGTTTAGACACAAGGTAATCACAAAAGTAAAAAGTATATTACAATAACAGTGCTGGTTATGCAAAACTGGGGAATGGTAAAGGGATTATCGCCATCTTTTTAAACAATAACATTTTTGGTGTTTATTATCCCTTTAATTATACATAGTAAAACAACTTTGCAATGAATTTTCATTATTTTGCTCTTTTCCTGTAATTTAAGTCTATAAATTGTAAATTTTCCAGTCTTGAAAACTGAAAGCTCATAATGGAGCCTAACCCTAACACATATACGTCCCTAATTTACAATTTTTTATCTTCTTTCTGCTGAACAAAATGGCAGCGTCAAGTGCCGTTATCTCCAGACTCCTTCAATTCAGGAAAATGGTTGGTGGAATTTCACTGTTTAAAAACAACTGCAGCAAACAAGACATTAATCTGTTCTAATGTTTAGACTCTGCTGATATGTTATTCTATTGGAAGACTGCGTTTACTGTCCCTTTAAAAGAACAGTCAACACCAGAATTTTTGTTTTAAAAAAAAAAAAAAATCCCTTACCCGTTCCCCAGTTTTGCATAATTAACACTGTTATATAAATACACTTTTTACCACTGTAATTACTGTGTATCTAAGCCTCTGCAAACTGTCCCCTTATTTCAGTTCTTTTGACAGACTTGCATTTTAGCCAATCAGTGCTCACTCCAGGGTAACTTCACGTGCATGAGCTCAATGTTATCTATATGAAACACACAAACTAATGCCCTCTAGTGGTCAAAATGCATTCAGATTAGAAGCAGTCTTCAAGGTCTAAGAAATTAGCATATGAACCTCCTAGACTTAGCTTTCAGCTAAGAATACCAAGAGAACAAAGCAAAATTGGTGATAAAAGTAATTTAAAAATTACATTCCCTATATAAATCATGAAAGTTTTTTTTTTTACTTGACTGTCCCTTTAAGGCTTCTGAGAATAAACACCTGTAGAATATAATTAGCTATTTTCCATAGAACATCAAAGACTCCATCATTCTACAAAAGGTGAGACACACAGGAAAGTCAGGGAATACAAAAGTATATACCGTACCTGTCAGCTGGCAGTAACGTGGCACACTCTGCGGCATGAGTTGCCCAGCTTGGTGTAAACAAACCACATTGGCAATCTCCTGTTGGCATTGTCTGCTGCTTGCTCTGGCAAGCGCTGATAAAGCATCTTTGCCTGTAATTTCACATTTGGGGGTAAAACTGTGGTCTGTGGGATGTGGTGCCCCCTCAACGCTACCTGTGTCCCCCTCTCGGGTAAGATTATGCCAAGTACCCTTGGGAGTGTGTGTACGAGCCCCCTGCCTGTGCCACACAGTGACTTCTCTTGTTACTCGGTCCCCAATTTTGCCATCTTTCTTAGGTTTTGGTCGTATTTTCCCAGATCTGTGTCCTGCAGAACTGTCTGAATCCTTGGTAAGTTCTCCATTTTCTGGACTCCTGATCCTCCTCTGAAGGGAATTCTTTAATAACAAAAGGTTTGATTGTAAGTTCTTTAGACAAACCCATTATGACCTCCCCTCTATCTTTACTTGGACATCCCCCAGATTCTAACAACTGCTACTCTCCTCCCCTGTTACCCTATAATGTTCAATTCTGACCCATCTAAGTGAGACAAAGTCACTAAGGGCAAGTCTTTACTATCTGTATTTTCAATGAAGTTCACTTTTCACTCTGTTCTAATGAATACGCTGCAGAGAATAACAGAAACTGATGACGCTAGAAAGGGCTGTTATTGTGCTCCGCACACTTACTCTGTTCCCATCTCCTTGTCTGCACCATGTACAGTCTACCCCTCTCTTTTGTAACTCCCTCCACTGTCCATGCCTTCATCTCCCCCATCCTCTAGGTTTTATTGTCCTCCATTTCTCCCTTTTAGCTCGATTTATCATCCACGGGCTGACAGGGACGTACATATTTGCCCCTGTCCGTCCGGCTTCACCTCTACCGGGCAGCAATATGCTACCCGCATTTACCATTGCACATTAGCACTCGTGTGCAACATCACTCCCTGCCCGCGAACAGCCAATCACGCGCGGGCAGGATTTGTCAATCTTTTTCCTTGCTCCCCCCCCTGTAAATGTTTCCTCTCTCCCCCTATTACTTATCTAACATTTTTTTTCTTACCCCCTCACTTCCCTTCTCTAACATTCCCTCTCTTACCCCCTAAAAAAATTGACCTCCATTACCCTCTTTTCCCCTCACTTCCCTTCTTTAATGTTCCCTGCACCTCTCTTTTCCCCTAACTTCCCTTCTCTAATGTCCTCTCTCTTCCCCCTCTAACTTGCCCTCCCTTGTTTCATGCTTCCCTCCTCAAATTTGCCTTCCCTCTTACTTGCCTTCTCTAATGTTCCCTCATTTCCCCCCTCAAATTTGCCCTCCCTTCCTCTATGCCCCCCTCTTAAACTTAACCCTCCCCCCACTTCCCTTTTTTAATGTTCCCTTGCTTCCCCCCCTCGATTGTGCCTTTCCTTCCCCCCCTTCAATGTGCCATACCTTCCTCCTCGCCCCCCTCCAATGTCCCTTACCCTCCTCCTCTCTTCCCTCCCATCTAACTTGCCTCACCTTCCTCCTCTCCCCATCTAACTTGCCTCACCTTCCTCCTCTCCCCATCTAACTTGCCTCACCTTCCTCCTCTCCCCATCTAACTTGCCTCACCTTCCTCCTCTCCCCATCTAACTTGCCTCACCTTCCTCCTCTCCCCATCTAACTTGCCTCACCTTCCTCCTCTCCCCATCTAACTTGCCTCACCTTCCTCCTCTCCCCATCTAACTTGCCTCACCTTCCTCCTCTCCCCATCTAACTTGCCTCACCTTCCTCCTCTACGAGTCCCCTCTAACTTGCCTCACCTTCCTCCTCTACGAGTCCCCTCTAACTTGCCTCACCTTCCTCCTCTACGAGTCCCCTCTAACTTGCCTCACCTTCCTCCTCTCCCCATCTAACTTGCCTCACCTTCCTCCTCTCCCCATCTAACTTGCCTCACCTTCCTCCTCTCCCCATCTAACTTGCCTCACCTTCCTCCTCTCCCCATCTAACTTGCCTCACCTTCCTCCTCTCCCCATCTAACTTGCCTCACCTTCCTCCTCTCCCCATCTAACTTCCCTCACCTTCCTCCTCTCCCCATCTAACTTCCCTCACCTTCCTCCTCTCCCCATCTAACTTTCCTCACCTTCCTCCTCTCCCCATCTAACTTGCCTCACCTTCCTCCTCTCCCCATCTAACTTGCCTCACCTTCCTCTTCTCCCCATCTAACTTGCCTCACCTTCCTCCTCTCCCCATCTAACTTGCCTCACCTTCCTCCTCTCCCCATCTAACTTGCCTCACCTTCCTCCTCTCCCCATCTAACTTGCCTCACCTTCCTCCTCTCCCCATCTAACTTGCCTCACCTTCCTCCTCTCCCCATCTAACTTCCCTCACCTTCCTCCTCTCCCCATCTAACTTGCCTCACCTTCCTCCTCTCCCCATCTAACTTGCCTCACCTTCCTCCTCTCCCCATCTAACTTGCCTCACCTTCCTCCTCTCCCCATCTAACTTGCCTCACCTTCCTCCTCTCCCCATCTAACTTGCCTCACCTTCCTCCTCTCCCCATCTAACTTGCCTCACCTTCCTCCTCTCCCCATCTAACTTGCCTCACCTTCCTCCTCTCCCCATCTAACTTGCCTCACCTTCCTCCTCTCCCCATCTAACTTGCCTCACCTTCCTCCTCTCCCCATCTAACTTGCCTCACCTTCCTCCTCTCCCCATCTAACTTGCCTCACCTTCCTCCTCTCCCCATCTAACTTGCCTCACCTTCCTCCTCTCCTCTCTAACTTGCCTCACCTTCCTCTTCTCCCCTCTAACTTGCCTCACCTTCCTCCTCTCCCCATCTAACTTGCCTCACCTTCCTCCTCTCCCCATCTAACTTGCCTCACCTTCCTCCTCTCCTCTCTAACTTGCCTCACCTTCCTCCTCTCCCCATCTAACTTGCCTCACCTTCCTCTTCTCTCTAACTTGCCTCACCTTCCTCTACTCCCCTCACCTTCCATTTCTCCCCTCTAACTTGCTTCACCTTCCTTTTCTCCCCTCTAACTTGCCTCACCTTCCTCTTCTCCCCTCTAACTTGCCTTACCTTCCTTTTCTCCCCTCTAACTTGCCTCACCTTCCTCCTTCTCTTCTCCCCCTTGACTTACATTTATTTACCTTCCTCTTCTTCCTACTCACTTTTTCTCTTTTCCTTCTCATTTTCTCACAAGCCCTTCATTCCCCCCTCACCTACCCTGCCTTCATACCTTGTATATCCCTCTCACCTGCCCTATCTCCTCTTACCCACCACAGGCTATATATTTATTTCCTCTATCTATGCAACTCAGCCTCTCATACTTTCCAAACTCCTCCGCCCTTTCTTCTCAGCTCCCCATTCCAGTACTTCCTTCTGTATCTCAGTCCTCCTCAGCTCTCCCCCTTACCCCACTCTCTCACCTCCCCTCTGTCTTCCTCCTCCAGGCCGCTAAAGCTCCACACAAAAAGGCACTGTAAAAGGAGCAAGACGAGCGCTGCAGCTGCCAACAGCTTGTACCGACGGCCAAGCTTCAACACCCGTGCACTGGGCGGCATGTTTCCGTACCACCCGTATCTCTCCGGGGCCGCAGTACCTCCTCAAGTCCCTGCGGTACTGACTAG
The DNA here is from genome assembly GCF_027579735.1 of Bombina bombina. Lineage (NCBI taxonomy): Eukaryota > Metazoa > Chordata > Amphibia > Anura > Bombinatoridae > Bombina > Bombina bombina. The sequence goes on from NC_069499.1 coordinate 1,543,500,760, forward strand.
CGCTCTGCCCGAAACAAATATGGCGGCTGCTGCTTTGGACCCACTGTGTCAGGGAACACGTCACCAGCGTGTCTAGACCATAGGCGGGGTGTTGTTGCTAGGTAACCAGTAAATTTTGGTTGGCCCATGTGACTTTCTAGAGCCTACAAACGTAAAGACTATTTGATACTAACGCCAATCAGAAATGGTAGACCAATCATGTACAGCTAAGTACTGGCTACTGTATAAATGACTAAAATATTTACACGTTACTGAAACAGTAT